>NW_017307740.1:80683-101682 GCF_000935625.1 Nanorana parkeri
CTTAGTGAAGCTTTCACATTTTTATTTCAGTTGGTAATTTGCACACAAATACACAAAATATTTAATAAATTCAGGATTACAGTAGAAAGTATTATGTTCATACAGTTAGAGACTAACAAAAAAGATTAAGAAAAGATAAGAATCAAAATATTTTTATAGTACTTCAACAAATTTTATTTTCAATAGTTTTTATTAGATTTTAACAAGCAATAAAGGTTTTGTTAGTTATAAAAAGCTGCGTTGAGAAATTAAAAAAGCACAATACAGTGTCTTGTGGTTATTCCAATTGGATTTTAAAGATCTATAACTGACTTGCAGATAAGGGGACTATTAGGCCAATTTACATCAGAAAGTAAGGAGGAGGAGGATTGTGTGTCCATTAAAATAAGAGAGAAAATAGAGAAATACAAGGGAGAAAGTAGCTGAGGTGGGTAAAGTGGGGTAATATGAAGCAAAGTTGGTGTATTCTCCACAAATAAATGTTCAGGAGTAAGAGGAAAAGAGGGAATAAATTAAATCAGCAAGTGAAGGTAAATCAAAAAAACTTCAAACTATTTCACAAAATGTTGCCTTCATATACTATACAGTATAGATATGACCTATTTACATATTTTTACATTTTCTATGGGTACCAAACAGTTAACATGAATATAACCAGTCAGGAAAAACGATCTTCTTCTGGACTTACATTCCTGCTACAAACGACCCTGCAGAGCACTATGTTGCTAATGTAACCATCTTTGAAATGTATTGTTAGGTCTGGTTCAATGCATAGCCACTGTATTGCAGCTTGTAGAAACAGATCATTGCATTAGTGATCTAATAATTGCTGATAGCAGCTGGTAGAAGGTAACTATTATTGGCTGGTAAAGAAACAAAGTTTGTTTTAAATGTTACAGATGAAATAAGCTTTGTATGAATGCAAATTTGTTTAAATGTATACAGAAGGCTACCTATTACATTACATTACATATGCCAGTTACATCCAGGAAGCTGCCGGCCGTTTTAAACGGCCGGCCGGGAGGTGGTTAAAACACCACCATTACAGGCATATCGCAGACACTGAAGGATTACTTAGTTCACGCTGACCCAAGGAACAAGTGCTTGAAGCGCACATTCAAACTGCCACATAGAACCGCTGTTACAGGTGCCACAACTGTAACATCTGCAATTCCCTGATCACAGGTGAACATTTTACACATCCTCATAAGGGCAACCAATTTCAGATCAGCGATTACTACAATTGCAATACCGACTTGTATATGCTTAAATGTCCCTGTGCCCTTGTCTATATTGGCAAGACCATCGGCCCCTTCAAAAGACGCTTCCAAAGACAAGACACCGCAGTGATATTAGGGTCACTACAAGTGTTTTACAATGGTGATATTATACAAAAATAGTTAATACTACAGGTTTCCTCTTCTTGCTCATAACAATCTTGCATGTTTTCGACCTTTATGTTGACAAAGTGCCAACTCACAATCAAGAACAGTTACTGTTGTTGTCATAGACAATTACATGCTACCTGGCTTTGGGACACAGGGAACCAACAAATACTTATCATTATTAGTAAATTCTGTATTGCATGAAAGTGGCAGTCTTTAATTACATTATGTATACAGGGTGATATAGGAACTACAAGGACATGCTTTTAATATTTACAGAGGTAAATAACAATTACACCTAATGGGACAGGACCACTATTTACTTTCAGAACTACTTCAATTCTTCTTTAAATGCTGGCATCTCTTTACACTATTGGAGGAATGGGGGTTTGGTACTCAGTTTATTCGTCTGCTACGGAACTTATATTCCGTAGAAGGAGCCGACGAGGTTCCTGCACACTTGCCGATTGGCCAGCAGCCACTATATCTTGCACATGGGATGGAGGAGGCCTGCATCTGATGAAGGGGGCGTGACCCCGGAAACGTGTCATGACATAGGGGTCTATTCACAAAGCTGCCGAAGGATCTGGCCGTAGCTTCGGCCGATCCTTCGGCTAGCTTCGGCACCAGTAGAAATTAACTTTAATCTAAAAACTCACACTATGGGAGCATAATATGCACTTATCTGACTGTCCACATATAGTCTACTTTTCAGAAAGTCCTTAAAGGTGGCCAGTACCAGGACCATATGTTATCCAGTCAACGACAGGACAGGTTTTTGTTATTTTTTATCATTAATGTTATATGAAATTGGAATATATTATCAGAAATATCTATTATTTTTCACTTACATACCTTTGATTACTCTATTGTTGTTCATTTAGATCCCTTTGGTGTTAAAAAAAAGTTTGCTAGTCTATTCAAACTTTTTTTGCAGACAATGCTGGGCCATTACATGACCATGCAGATTATTAATTGGATGTAATGACTCCCATAAGGGACCCCTATACAGTTACAAGATACATAAAAATGTATGGCCTGGATGTATTAAATACAATATGTAATATGTTTTAAAAGTATAGTTATTCTTTAATCCTACACACTAAAATGTGATAAAATGATTCCCAAATGAATACAGAGGTATACCAACACTATAATTAACAAAACCTCATCAAACAACACACACATATAAATGTTCAAAATGAGAAAAACTGTTTCTTGTCTTGGTATCAACATTGCAACATTGCCATAAACTAGTATATTGTACAGGAGTTTGCTTTAGAGCTGAGCTTGACATGCATACACAAAGTAAAATCTGACTATGTGCTGTGTTGATAAATAAAGAAATCACAATCTTCAATGTATATAAGTTATTTTGAAGTTTATTTAGCTACAGTTCAATGAATTTATGGATCAACACACCATATTTATTGCATGAGAAACTACAGAATTATGCCTGTGGCATATTGTGTTTGACCCAATAAACTTTAGTCCAAATGTAATATAAATGGTATTTTATTCTCATTCAAAGATCTTATCTATGAGCACACATTTAGGAGTGAGTCTATGGGGTTAATTTACTAAAGTCATATATGCTGTTCACTTGGCAAAAGCATTTTCCCTTAGCTTAGTAAATGTGGTAAAACTTTGCTGACTTCCATCATCCAATCACTTGAAATCAAAAATATATTTTTATTTTCCATTTTCCATTCATGTGATTGAGTGTTCTTTGCAAAGTGAAATTTCATCTAATTCACTAAGCTAGGTGACAATTTCCCTTCATAGTGAAAATTCCTTTGCAAAGTGAACATCCTATTTGTATTTAGTAACTCAATGGGGTTGATTTACTAACCTTATAAACACGCCACAAACAAGTATACACCTCTGTAGTGTGTTCCTTCCCAGCATGATCTATTGGTGGAATCTAGACACCTTTGTAGTGTGTACACACCCAGCAGGTGTGTTGTGCAAAGCACTGCATGAATTGCAAGGTGATGTTGTGTAAATTAACTCTACATTGTGTTTGCTTGCGTTGATGAATGCAGGAATGTAAATGCACGAGCTAACCATTTTTGTCTAAACTGTAAAGCAGCATTATATATGCATCATGTGCATGATTTTTCCATACATGGCATTAGTGGAAATATGCTTTTAGAGACTTTTTGGTTGATAAATACGATTTGCTGTGTAAAAATCACACGCACCTAGTGCGTGCGTGTGTTTAGGCTAGTAAATTACCCCCAATATCTCTCTCTCTCCTCCCCCTTCTCTCTCTCCTCCCCCTTCTCAACTGTATAAAGTAAAAAAATATATATTTTTTTATTTTCTTTCTTTTCTTTTTTTACTATCATATCAAATAAACACGTCAGGGCAGTACAAAAAAACCCCCAGATTACCCCTTTTTGAAAAGTAGACACTCCAGGATGAGCTTATTTTTGGTGCCACTTTTTGAAAATGAAAAAATATGCCAGTAATGAGGTGATTAAAACATGGAGCTTAGTAATGGAGCGCACAAGGTGACAGTGAAGGGTTTATTGAACAGGTTGGATACAGTGCGAGAATGGAGATGAAAGGGTTAATGTACAAATGTGAAGGGTATGGGAGGTGAAAGGGTTTAAAGAGATAACATAAGCAGGAGAGGAGGAGGTGAAAGGGTTTAAACATTATTTAAAACTTTTTTTTTTGCTGCTGTAGCTTGTTTTTGCTAGGAGCCATTCATTACTTCCTTTACTTTCCCTGGCTTCTGATGTAAGAGGAAGGGGAGGACTTGGCAATGTAAATATTGTCATGGGATCACTGTGATAACTAATCACAGTGTGCCTGAAGCCGCTGCTCTCCAGAGTTGAATACCAGCGGGAGCAGTGGGTTATGTGTAAAAAATCTATTTAACAATTTCTTGTCTGTGATCTATCCAAGTAATTAAACTCCATATTTAGAGATAATCAATTAAGATTGCAACGTTTCCCAATTTATGCATTTGCTGTGTTTAGAGAGTTTTACCATAACAAGTTTGGCTTTCCACTGCACCACTATTATTACCATTTTTAAGTAAACCTTGCACCAAAATGCAATGCTTACTTATTAAATGGTGTCCCTTTCTCATATAAAAATACTGCATTATGCCTTTAAAAAACCTGTAAAAAATAACATCTGTGGAAAAAAATCTAAAAATTATACTTATATTTTGCAGCTTTACAATGCTAAGATGTGGTGTCTTAATGAAGACACCACATCTTAGCCTATTTTTTAGGCTTTTTCCTTTATTTCCTCCTGGGGAAACCAGCCAGTAAGTCTTCAAAATGTATAACCAAATTATCTTGTGCCTAATATGAGTTAAATGAGCTGCAAGCACTAACATGAAATGAATTCCCTCAGCTAAATTATATATGAAATATATGTGCTGTGCTGTGTATTAAAAATATAATAATAACATAAATAAGCGCAAAGTGCATATACATTCTGCTGTGATATAAAGAAGTGCCAAAATAAACTTATTGTGATGCTGTGCTTAAAACCACACAAACTGGTAATGGAAAAGCTCATTTTAACAACATGCATATGTGAAAAAATTGTAATAGTCCAAATGATATAATGATCCAACGCCAACCATGCTCCACTGAAACTATCAAAACCCATCAAAACCCATCTTCACCTTCGTAACATCTCAAAAATACGCCCCTTCCTCACCAATGACACCGCAAAACTACTCATACACTCCCTTGTTATCTCTCGTCTTGACTATTGTAACTCCCTCCTCATTGGCCTTCCACTACACAGGATATCCTCCCTTCAGTCTATCATGAATGCAGCTGCCAGACTCATTCACCTTACCAACCGCTCAGTGTCTGCATCCCCCCTCTGCCAATCCCTCCACTGGCTTCCACTCGCCCAGAGGATAACATTCAAAATATTAACAGTCACCTATAAAGCCATCCACGGATATATCTCAGACCTTGTCTCAAAGTATCACCCTAAACGTCCCCTCCGCTGATCCATTGACCTCCTGCTTTTCAGCTCCCTTGTCCACTCCTCCCATACTCGCCTCCAGGACTTCTCTAGAGTCTCTCCCATCCTCTGGAACTCCTTACCCCAACCTGTCCGTCTATCTCCCACCTTGACTGCCTTTAGGCGTTCCCTAAAGACTCATCTCTTCAGGGAAGCCTATCCCACCTCAACCTAACCACGGAACCTTCACATTCTCACATAATTCATTCCCACAGCTACCACAGCTACCTCATGTATCATTTCCCCCTCCTCTTTTAGATTGTAAGCCCTCAGGGGCAGGGCCCTCCTTACCATCTTGTCTTTAATTGTATTGTAACTGTAATGTCTTCCTTATATTGTAAAGCGCTGCGCAAACTGTTGGCACTATATAAATACTATGTAATAATAATAATAATCTAGACCTAAAGGACCATTTGTGTTTGGTTGAGGTCCCCCTTAAAATCTATACCAGACTTTTACCCAGACATGGAGCCTGGGTGATTAGGAAAGGAGGGGAGAGCAAGTGTGTGCCCCTCCCTTCTGAAACATACCCAGCCACCTGTTCTGCAGAAAAAGAAAAATCATGAAAAAACTAAAACATAAAAGTAATGGTTTCACCTAAAACTCCATAACAGACCCTTATCCAGGCAAGCAACCTAGCAGGCCAGAAAAGCAGGGGGCAGCACCTTACCCTACTGAAGCACACAAGGGCACATGCCCTCAACATTGGGAGGACACCTTGTCAGGGAAAATGGATAAGCCTTCCCTGACAAGGCACATTATCCCCATGTTGATGGGGACAAGAGACTAATCCTGGCATCCCTAATCCAGTAGATTTGGAGGTCTAAGGAGGGGCTTATTGGCATCTGGAAGTCACTTTAGAGTAAGACAGCCCTACTACATGAGTAAATATGGGATATATACCTTTTGTTACTCACTCACAAAAAAGGCAATAATAGATAAAACGCATATAAATTCTGCTGTGATATAAAGAAGTGCCACAAATTTTTATTGTGATGCTGTGCTTAAAACCACACAAACTGGTAATGGCAAAGCTAATTTTAACAACATGCATATGTGAAAACATTGTAATAATCCAAATGATATGATGTTCCAACTCCAACCATGCTCCACTGAACCTATCAAAATCCATCTAGACCTAAAGGGCCATTTGTTTTTGGTTGAGGTCCCCCTACAAGTTGGTGGGTGAGAAGTTGCCATTTAGTGGTGACAAAGATATTGCCACTAAATGAATTATTTCCAGCTACAACAGTGGGAGGTTTGGGGTAGTGGGCAAACTGGCCAAATCTGGCCCTTGAGTTTACCCGTTCACCGAATAAGCTGGTTTCCAGTTGAACTCATGGCTGACCTAAACCAGAAGCTTATTCCTACTGGCAACCTGTCAGGGCCCGTCCGTGGAAAGAGTACGGTGGATCTCAGCTGCGGACCTAACTGTAGTTTATAAGCGGTTGTCAGGCTTCAATCCCAGGCGGCTCTCTCATTCACAAACTGAGAGTTTGGGATTTAGACATCATGGGCCGCTAAATGATGATCAAATAACAGAAGCTGAAGTTGCTCAAGTAATATTAAGTCATATTCCTCAATACTCAATCACATCTAGGAAGTGTAATTTAAATGGATATGGCAGTCTCTTAGTCAACCAGCAGAGGCAATTCACATATAACAGCTTAAGTAGATTTGTATTGTATTAGTAGAAGTTGATACCCTGAGGGCTCCACCAGGTGGCAGCGTAACATCCAGCAGGAGTGCACAATAAACCTTAAGAAGATACTGGTGGAAGCTGGCTGCTGGGGTAAGAGTTGAGGCTGGCTGCTGGGTTAAGAGTTGAGGTCCGGTTTGGAGTATTCCAGGGGGAATGTGGATAGGTTCCTGAGGTGTATGGGCAATGATCCCATTAATCGAACACCCCACAGCATTCCCGGCAGTTTTAAATAGCCCGCGGCCGTGACATCACGCAGCCGTGGCTTACTTCCGCGTTCCAGCTTGGAACGCACAGTAGCTTCCGTCATGGGGAGGAGGCCTGCGGCGGGGAGAGCCGCGAACCCGAGGGACATTACACAACCATTTCTCCCTCATGGAATACAGTGAAAAAATTAGTGTAGTCACCTAGGGACAGAAACTTCTTATTTACATGAAGACCTGGTAGAAATTAAGTGGGAAATGTCTGAAACAGGAAACTAATGCAGTTATTTCTTCTTGGTAAGCTGCAATTAATTACATTTTTGTTTTTGAGTTTAAATAAGCTGTGTGTCTCGAAAACAAAGACAGAAATATTAAATTGTATACGTTCATCAAATAAATACATTGAATATACAAAGGATCTACACTGTTATTAAAAAAGGTAATAAAGTTTAATGTATTTTTTTCATTATGCAAGCTAAAATTATAACATTTTTGTAATAATCTCTCCAACATTGTTTCTCCCCTTCATATTACTTTAATTGTTATCAAATGTAAAGGTAGAGGCTGGAGTATTGCATTGCCCAGAGACCCTTGAAATATATCAGTATTTAAAGTATACTGTGATTAGGCACAGTGGTGGCTTTACATTGGAAGCATTTCATGCTGAGGGCAATTATTGCAATCTAGAGTGCTAATTGCTTTTCGATTTGCAGACTGTGCTTCCAATAACCATGGCTGTGCACCTTGCCATGAACTGTCTCATAATGATACCTTGCCTCTATCAAAGGACACAATCAGCTATTGCAGGTTGGAATATCAGCATTAAGTATTTAGGAAAATAGAGCAACATGGTTTAATACAACTGTTGGAAAGCACTAATATACTAATTTCTATTGGCATTAAACAAAGACCACAGAAATATTGTTTTTATTAACCTACATTTATACATTTTACACAATACTAGTCACACATATTCAATTTGCATATTTTTAAATTACAGTCTCCTCAATCATGTATTTCATCTGCTGCATTTTGCTTTTACTGATATTTGTTTTTTAAGCAACAGTCACCTATGCTTTTTAGTTTCAAAGGAAAACTACTGTCTTTTTTTAATCATTTATAAAAGTGCTACATGTGCTATTATGTAATGCAATTATTAATCAGAATGTATAGTGGTTTTGTACATGCTTTTTTTCTCTATTAAGGTCAGGGTTAAAAAATTACATTTCTAAAACCAATGTTCTTTTTTTCCCTAGTAAGAATAATAGTGGGGGTTTCAGCTCCTTTTTATGTTTTCAGTATCTCCTTTGCTCCCTTGTTGTAAAAAGCCTATTGTGTACAGAGCTCTCAGCAAGCACCCAAGTGAATTATTTAAATCAGTGACTTATCACCCCTGTTGCACTTGCCTGTGCTATGATTCGTCTCCGGGTTTCGCCTCCGGTCCGAAGTGCTCGGCATCCTGCCAGTCCATTTTGTTAAAAGACCTGCTCATTTGTTGCTAAGCATTCGAGTAACATGTCTTTACACTCAGCCGCACCCCCCTTGCTACTTACCTGCTTTGTTTATTGTGTGTCCTTTGATTCCCTTGTGCTCCCAGTGAGATCCTGCACATTCAGCAAGTGGATTGTTATCATCTCCTTCAGTGAGCTCTTGCACCTGTGCTAACCTGTGAGTGTGTCCTCCTCCTATGTGGCTTCTTTTATGCAGCCTCGCTCTTCAGAGAATTCCGGAGAGGCGTGTTGTTGCTTAAGGTGCCCATACACTGCACGATTCTCGTACAAGAATCACGGGAAATCCCACGATCGTACGAGAATCGTGCATTGTATGGAAGGCGTGCGACCGTTTCTACTGTACGGTCGCACGTCTTCCATCGAACCAGCATGTTTGAAAACCCACCGGGAATCATACGATTCTCGGCGAGTTGGTGGCCTGCTGGTTCGGCAACTGCCGAACGGGCCGGTGTGCGCACGCGCACACTGCCCGTTTGCAGTCAGCGTAAGCCCGCCCCTCATTACAGTCATCGCAAGCCCGCGATGATCGAGAGTGCGATCTGCCCGTCCAAGATGGGCAGATCATACTTTTTTTAATCCCTTTACAACCATCGCAAGACTAAAGTCTTGTGATGGTTGTACAGTGTATGGCCACCTTTACACTCTCTTGTTTACTAGTGTTCCTATCACTCTATTGTTTGGGCTTCTACCTTTCTGTCCCTCAGCATCCAGGACAGCTGTCTGTGTACAGGCTTCAGCCCTACCTGGTTTTGCATCCAGAACCTTGATGCTGCAACCAGTCTTGTGTGCCTGTACGGGTGTGCTAGAGGGCTGCAACCTGGAAGGTGTCTGGCAGCGCAATCGTCCTCAACAACCGAGGCTCTTTGTAAGACTTTATAAGACCCGGCCCTTCTTAGATCCTGCACCTGTAGTATGTCCCCAGTAAAGAAAAGACACCTTGTCCCTGAGTTCCCTATGACCTGCATCTCTTCAGCTCGCTTGCTTCGTAAGCCCCAGAGCCTACTTTCCCTTGTTCCCTGGTTCACAGGCAATGACAACCCTTCTCTCTTTGAATGATTATATCAAGAAAAGGCACTGTGCATCAGAGCAATAACTCCTACAATAACCTCCCTTTAGAAAACCTATATACAATATACTGCTTCTACAGTGTGTATGTGTGTGTGTGTGTGTGTATAGATATATATACTGTATACCCAGGTTTTAGAGCAGCATATGTTCCCATCCAGATGACATCTTTTTCAGGGAAGGTCTTGAATATTTCAGCAGGACAATGCTAAACATACTGTATCTATGAGAACAGTGTGGCTTCATAGTGGAAGAGTCCGGGTGCTAAACTGGATATATGTATGCAGTTTGATTGTTTTTCCATGTAGAACATGTTGTGAAATAAAAGGAAAGAATAAACAGAAACCTGGCTTTCATTTTACCAGTTTCTTGTAATGGCTGACATGTATCCATGTCTCTTTTCCATTAAGTTTGACAGAGGTAGGCATCATTTATTATTCACAATATGGCCCATCATATCTTGGGTCCGGACTTTTTCTTAGTGATGCACCGATACCGATACTCATACTCACACAAATGCTCTGATGTCTAGCCCAATACCTGAACTTCCGGTATCAGTAAGCCGGGCAGCGTGTAATGACTCGCTGCCCGTCTTCCTGATTACTCAAGAAGATGGTCAATCAGGAAGCTGGACGGCAAATCCTTACCTTCTTGATTGGCCAGAAAGCTGGCTCCATGCTTCCTCGTCACCTGGTGACAAGGAAGCATGCAGACTGCTTACCTGCTAATTGGGAAGCTAGGTGGCAAGTCATTACATGCCGCCTGGCTTTCTTAATGGGACTTCCAGTATCACTATTTGGTATCGGCAAATACCGAAAAAGATATCGGTACTCGATACCAAAAAGACGGTATCGGTCCATCACTACTTTTTCTGACATGTTTCTTTATCACAACCCCATCACCTGGCTTTTCTTTTAGTGTCATCATGGTCTGGAATACAACTTACAATACACAAATGTGTTTTTGTTAGCTGTAGCTGGAGGACCTGTGAGATTATAAGGCTAGAGGCTGCTGTGGAAAATATATTTTGTGAAGTGTTTCCAAAAGATAATGAATGATAGAAATCACCAGCACTCTGCAAATGAAAGTTTAAAAAAAATTGTCATTCAATGTCACATCTCTGCCCTGATAAAGGGACCCTGCATGGTCCAGAAAGTTGGATTATGCGAAATGTGTGACATTCAGTCCAAATAAATGGACATTTTTTTTTAAATTTAATTTGCTGAGTGCTGGTGATTTCTATCATTCATTGACTGTTGTGCACGGCGCCATCTGTGATTATCACTGCGAGCACCACTATTACCACTTGGACCGGAAGCGCTGAAAGTAGTGCAGGGGGACCTATTGTTTTCTGGTGTTTCCAAAAGAATCTCATAAGGTGTAAAACCTGTATTTTTCTTAAGACTCATTCTCACTGCATCCCTACTACTCTGGAAATGATAAGGAGTGTGGAATGCCTACTGAATACCTAAAGCCTTGAACATTTCCTGTACTTCTGTGAAGGAAAACCTCTCTCATTGTCCATGACAACTACTCATTGTCAAAATGGAAAAAAACTGCCGCCCGCCGCCCCGCCTGCGCATGACGAACTTCTGCCGCAGAATGAAGACTCTGGTAGATGCCGGCAAAATATAAACAATTGGGTGATGTCACCGCTAGCTCCTCCCAACTGTTTACATTTGTGAACACCTGTCACATCCCGGACTGGCTGAATCAAAACAAATGGGCGGAGTCGACCGTGATGTTATGGCCGGCTCCGCCCATTGTTGTCATTCAGTGACAGCACAGTGTCCTCAAATAACCTGAGGATGCCGGACTGTCATTGAATGAGAACAACTGGTTGGAGCCAGCTGGCTCCGCCCAGTTGTCATTTTCATGGAAAATGGTCTGCTTTGGCAGACCATTCTCCCCGCTTTGGCTGTGACTACGGCTCAGCCGAGCGGCAGGATATGCGCTCAGCTCAGCTGAGCGGTTCACCTGCCTTCGGCTTCTGTACAGGCTATAGTGAATTGCCCGTACAGCAGCTCTTGGTTTTGACTTTGACTGAAATTCTCCAGCAGCCAAAGTGAGCCGAAAGATCAGCCGAAGCTATGGCTAGATCCTTCGGCTCCTTCGTGAATAACCCTCTTAGTGTGCAGTGATAATTCTCAGTCACCTACTGTGTTGAGTGTTCACCACTAGAGTGTGCTAGAGATAACACTCCACATTAAGGATGTTTAATACCTGGCCAATCAGTAGGTCTGGGGAGCCAGCTGCGCATGCCGGGAAATATATTAAATATCTGAGGCACTTCCTGGTACATTCTCCTAACTCCAGGGTTTTACACTGAGAGAATGGACCAGTAACCAGTAACCAGCACCAGTGATTATTGTTATGTGCATATAATTATACATGCTTTATGGCTTTTGGGGCATTTTTTCACTAAATTCAGTACACTCAAACATTGCAAATGTTAATTTCTAGCTTTTCAGAACTGAACCTGTAATGATTTGGATGGATTCAGCATTTTCCTGAACAGCAACCCTACTTGTCATAAAATACAAATTAGAAGTCATGTCTAAAATAGATATAGAAATGTGTGTGTAGTAAAGACAGGTATATTATTAAAAATGGCCAAGCAGCTGTCATACCCCCTTTCAAAATGCTATCTCAGAAAATATACACCACTTTCGAAGCTCAGGAGGTACTGCAAAAGGGATGATGGTTTTTATGCTTTTGCCAAATATGAATCTTTAGCTCACTAGTGCTACTTATGCAATGCTTAACAACATCACATTGAACTTTGAATTAATTCAGTGTGTAATGAGAAATAGGGACATTACGGTTTAATGTAGTTATGACAGGACCTCTCAGCAGTGTTCATTTATTTTTATTCTTGATCAAATTCTCATTAGTTTTCTGTATAAGATTGATAGATGCACAACTTTTTTCTTTAAATTTTTTATAATGGAAGTGAAAATTTTTTTTTATGGCACATTGTATGTAGCAATTTAATAACACCATGTACTGCTTCATACTCAGTTCAGACATTTTGGTACAGTCCCATATTATTTAATTATTTTGGTTTTGGTCTCATGCATGGTAAGCATGCCATTGTAAGGTTTATCAGATCCAGATGTGTGTCATTTGTACAAATGACACACATCTGGATCTGAAATGAGGTTTAATTACTAAAGTAATGTATATACTGTATGGACTATTCACTTAAAATGAATGTTCACTTTGCAAATAAATTGTGCCTTAGCTTAGTAAACATTGTCTACCATTGGATTATTGAAGCACTGCTGTCTTCAATCATGGGCAAGCATACACCCTGTATATTTTAGGTATTTTTTGCAAAATGAATTTTCACCACATCCACTAAGATAAGTGAAAATGCCCTTGCAAAGTGCAAATTTACTTACTGGAAAGTACTCCTTTGGTACATTTACCCCAAAGTCTGTAGCAGATACAGGGGGTTTGTTCCACATTTAATTATATAGAACATTTCGGCTTTCTGTTGTATTTGATGGATGCAGTAAAGTTAAATGGGTGCACCCAAGAACAGATGTGCATACAAACCATAAACTATACCATAGAAGAAGTGTGGTGAATGAGTACATCACTAAAAAAAACATATTGGAGGGTAGTGTCTTGAAAATGGAAGTAACTGCAATGCATAGATGCAATAAGAGGAAAAGGATTAGATAGAGCAAAAGCAGTGGCAGGCAGAAGGAGCCAGACTGTCTATTACCAAAATATGCTACACAAATTGGGTCTATTAAGGATATGGTGGCAAAATAGAAAAATGCACTACAGGACTTCCTTGCTTACTAAAAATAAAATTATACTTTCCTAGGTGTTCTGACTAATACATGAGTTTGAGGCCTAAAAAAAGTATGCAAATCAGGAAAGCCAGAGTGAAGCCAGAACTTCTGACCTTCATGTATTAGTTAACTTATTAGTGCTAATCCAACAAGGTGCTTACCTCAAGCAGCACTTTCCTGGGAGGCAGCAAAATGCCTCCCCAAACCAATGAGGTGGTAAGCAGCAACAGATGGAGTGCCTGACTGCCGCACTGGTTTTTCAAAGCTGTATTCCACACAAGGAGAAGGCGGAAGTGGCTAGGGGCGGGGACAGCCTCCTGCTTTCAGTCAGCCTTGAGCGGTTGGCATGGCCGGCCTTCTGGGGATGGGCAGGGCCAAAGATTCGGGTCAGCCGGGTGGCATTGAGTGGTGGTATCAGGATGGCTCCAGACGTTGCAGTTGGTGTGCCGTGTCCTACATCGCCAAGTTCTGTGAATACCTGGGCACACAGCAAAAGAGATCCCTGCGGTCTATTGTATTTACATGTGTGTGTGGATCTATTGTATATACTGTACATGTGTGCTGGGATACCAGCACACATGTATGTACAATAGATCGCAGCACACGTGAATGCGCCTCCATAGTATAAAACAGTATTTAATAAAAAGAAGGCACACAGCTAGGGCTGTATTTACAAACAACTGTAGAACACATGCATGTAACAAGGATGGGTAAACGAAATCACGAACAAAGACCAGCTGAGACCCTGCAGAGCCCACTATAGAGAGTCTATGGTGGGCTTGGCAGGGTTACTCTTAGGTGGGCTGTGTGGGGTCTCAGGTGGGCTTTGCAAGGGGCGTAACTAGAAATCATAAGCCCCCATACAAAATGTTGCTATGGGGCCCTGTGATTTCTAGTTACGCCCCTGGCGCCAAAACATGTTTGTATTAGTAAAATCGTTATTGTGTTTACATTGCATGACCCCGCACACTTGCTGCACGATGTACTGCATTTGCAACATACGAATTCTATGTATAATATATAGAGACATTTGTTAAAATGCAATGCACCACGTAGCAAAAATTTGTATTGTAGAGTCCATTGCATTGCAGAGTCCTGAGTTTATTGCAGTGCAGAGCCCTGAGTGCATTGCGGTGGAGAGTCCCAAGTCCATTGCGGTGCAGAGTCCTGAGTCCATTGCGGTGCAGAGTCCTGAGTCCATTGCGGTGCAGAGTCCTGAGTCCATTGCGGTGCAGAGTCCTGAGTCCATTGCGGTGCAGAGTCCTGAGTCCATTGCGGTGCAGAGTCCTGAGTCTATACATACATAAATATATTGTTTTTAGTTTTGGGGGAAGGTGATGTAGGTGGATACGGGGGTCTGGGTCAGGAATTGCGGGGCAGGTAATGAAGGTGGGCAGGTTGTGGGGGCCCATCAGCAAAATCTTGCCCAGGGCGCATTTAATATTAAAGATGGCCCCGATCTCATTCATTACAATATATTGTCTAACAGCTCAAGTAATAACAAACTATGCCAAAAAATCCCAAAGTATTAAACAGTGAGGGCTGTGGGGAACTTCACATGCTATTTAAATAACAAAAGGCTGTCTAGAAGGCCTCCAAATGGGATAAAGGGGACCATCAAAAATGGCCCCCATTTGACTTCAATGTGACTCAAAATCAAATTTCATAGATCTTTTTAATTCTGTAATTCGGATATAATCTAGTGCTCTGTTCCATTTAGCAAGATCTATTTATTCTTTTCAGATGTCTTTATGGAAGCTATATACTCATTCACAGAAGGAATCTTTCTATGCTCGTATTGGCTTCTTATCTTACATCTTTAAAGAAAGCCAATACTAGCAGAATACATGACCTTGCTGTCTGAATGCAGTAGAGCTTTTAATATGTTTTTGTCAGTAAGTAATTTGACTATATCAAGTGTTCACTAATGTAAATTATTTTAGTGCCAAATGGCTAGCCTTAAGTCAATTCTATTTTTTGACTTTAGGAATAACAGTGAATAGAACGGTGACAATAGCAGACTCTGCTGCAATCTTTAACAGGTCATCCACACCAGCAGTGGTTGTCTATGTTAGGCTGCATTTGCTAATGCAGTCCCAAAACAAGACCAAGGCAAATCGTGTCCTATGGATACAATTAATTTTGTGCTTTTTAGCCCAAAAAAGGTTAAAAAAGCACTGCAATCTGTATAAAACAGGTAGGCATTTTTCTTAATTGTTGTTTGATTTTTTTTTAAATTTTGTTTCACAAGCTTTTTTTTTTATATGCTTTGGCAATGTGCATCAGCATAGAAGTTCATAGTTTCCTTTGGGAGAACATGTGGCAGGGTGATTTACAGGCAGGATATTGGGAGATTAGGAATGAGCTTTGGGTTCAAGTTGAATATGAGTTTGTCCCGAACCAAGCTTGATGACAGATCGACAAACAAAATGGCTAGATTTGACCACTTCATCTGGCTTCTGTTTAAAATTGTATACTGGTGGAGATCCTGGGTGACTTAATTGACCAAACATGATCATGACCATATTTGGCCAATTACATCACCCAGGTTTTCTAGCGCTGTTGTTTACATGCCAGCTGCACTGCTGACCTATCGTTTGGGACTGGAGTAGCACATGTTTACCATTCCTCCTAATTTTGAGGAAGTTGTCACCAGGAAACAAGTTCCACAGAGCTATCCACGGCAGGGCATTGCAGGTGAGTCATTGGCTCCATGCACCCACTGCCATGAACATGCTTTTTTCTTTAAAAGTTTTGGCTCTGCAATGCCATTTGCATTGCAGCCACTCCCTCAGACCTTAGACATAGTGGCTGTGTACAGAGCTGTAGAGAGCTCTCCTATGCACCTCCTAGGCTCTGATGTGAGAGTCACATGACACAGCCAAGGGGAGGACTTCTCTCCAGTGAGCCCAGCTGCTGTAGTTAAGGTCTGGTAAGGGGACATCAAGGGGGGGTAAGTGGTCTCTACTGGGGAAGGGAGGAGAGAGGTCTGTACTGGGGGTGGGGAAGATGTCTGCACTGGTGGGTGAAAGAGGTCTGTACTGGGTGGGAATTAGGAGGAGAGGTCTGTACTAGGGGGGAGGTCTGTATGTGGGGGAATATGGGGTGTGGTCTGTACTGTTGGAATTTGGGGGAACAGATCTGTACTGGGGAATTTGGAGAATCTGTACTGGGGTGTGGAATTAAACTGGTAGGAGGAGGTCATTTTTAGTTCTACTGTGTACACTGGCCTGTGTGTTTCTTATTTCTGACATATTACTGACCCCTATATTCTGTACTATGCACTCCTGACTCCTGTACGGGATGTATTTCATACTGTATGTCAGGCACTCCTAACCTCAGCACTCTGTGTGTTACGCAATCCTGATTCCTGCAATCTGTGTGTTACATACTCCTGATGCCTGTATTACACACCACACACCTTTGTCCCTTGCACTTCATGCATTACACTCTCCTGACCCCTGCACTCTGAGCAATAAGCACTCTTGTCCCATAGCAGAGTAGGCACAGGTTTTATTTAACCATACTCTTTCAGCCACTCCTACTGTTATTGCAATTTGACCACACCCAAAACTTCACCACTTCCAAGACATTTTGTCATCATATCTTAAATATTTGCCTCTTGTTTCAAAAGTCTGTGATCAATTGTTTCAGTGTATGCTAAAGAAAGGGTGATGTGATTTTGTGGGTGTGGCTACAAACAGGGGGTTGAATAAAAGAGCATGTGGTCTGTAAGGTGTCCTTGGATTTCATGTTGGAAACCTGATAAGCTTGGAGTAGCATTGCAACAAGATCATTGTGACAGCAGGTTATTAGGTCAGTGGACACTGTTTATAGTTATTGATGCTGGGTCTACACTGCATAATGGGATTAAAGGAGAACTATGGGGTCAGTGTTTTTCCCCATAGTTCTCCTTAGGGTAACGGGAGGACACAAACTAGCGTCCTCCCGTTACCCTAAGCTCAGTATACCGCGAGCTACAGCACGCGGTATACTGAGACGCCGCAGCCGGAGCGGATCCCGACTTAGATGACGGGATCCGCCCAGCTGCGTGAGTGACAGCTGGCTCTGCCTATCTAGAGGCAGAGCCAGCTGTACCCGCCCCGTCCGTTCCGCCAGTCAGCGCAGGATCGAGAGGCGTGCAAACCCGGTATGTGTTCGCTCACCTCCCGATCTACTGAGCCGACCTGTGACAGTCTCATTGTCACAGGTCGGCTAGAACTATGAGGTGAGTGAAAAGCACTCACCTCATAGTTCTCCTTTAAAGTTGGATTTATATTGTGGGATTTTTTTATTTTTGGAGGGTTTTTTAAATAAAGGACCTAATGTCTGTGTCTTTATTTACTATTTGCATACATTTATTTTGGTAATGAGTACCCAGAAGTACAATATACTCAACACTGCGAGGGTACTTTGCAAGGGGGTGGTAAAGCCTCTTGAAAGACATCTTGTCCCCATGTTGATAAAAAAAAAGCAGAGAAAAGGGGATTGGAACAGCACTATTGCAGTTCTTTTTTTGTGACACCTTTAGAATACTGTTAAGCACATGGAAACTTTTTTGGACACTTTATTGGGAGCATATTTTATATAGACAATTGTATATTATCATGTAATTAGTTATTGTTATGATAATGTATAGTGAATGAATTTTGAAATCTTAATCTAAATGTTAATATTATAGCACAGTGCAATATTATTATAAAGGTATATAAGTAGTGTTATAATGTTTTGCACAGCTGTTAGACACTAAAATGGGGGCTTAAGTTAGCGGCACCGACAATATTGATGTTTTAAGGAGTACTATTTAACCCAATATTTATTAACATATTGGGGAGGGTTTAAATCTGGGGAGGCATAACTCTAAAGAGGGCTTCCAGATTTAATTGCATCCCCTCACAGACCCCAACATCTTGTTGCAACATTGGAAGCATTAATGAGGCCCTTGTTTGTGTCAACATGGGCACAAAGTTCCACGCAAGAGGGGAGACTTTGCCCCCTTCCCTTGTAAGGTGCCCTCCCAATATTGGCATGGTTCCTCAGGGGTGCTGCATGCTCACTGTCCCCCCCTTTTTCTGGTCACCAAGCCTACAAAAGTACAAGATAATGTACTTTTATGAACTTTTAGAGGGACCAAACTTTATTATTTACAAAAAAAATGTACAGAAAAATAAAACGGCCTTGGATCCTCCACAGAATCCACACCAGACCCTTATCCAGGCATACAGCCTGGCCAGCCAGGAAAGGAGATCAGTGAGCATGCAGCCCCATCCTAAGCCATAGCAGGCAATGTGCCCTCAACAGGGAGGTAACTTTGCAAGGCACCTAGTTCCCATATTGATGCAGGGTCCCATCCCCACATTTGATGCCCTGGTAGGCATGTGTCAGTCTGCAGGTGGGGAATTACCAGAATCTGAAAGCCCCATTTAGCATAAGGGGACCCCCCAGGTATCCACCCCCCATATAAATAAGTTAGGGATACAAAACGTAATTCACAAAAACTTGAAAAAGTAAAGAAAAACACAGACATGTAAAAAAGATAGCACCAAAAAATAATGTCTTACATTGTAAATCCAAATTTAATCATGTTGTCAAGCAATGCAGATACAGCATCAATCAAGTCTGAGTGATACACTAGGAACCGCAGTCACAATGATGATGATCTTCTCCCACAGCTACTTTTGGTTCTTCTTCTGGTTTTACCATTAACTGGCATGTCTACATGGTTGGCTTTAGAACAGTATGGCAGGGCCTAACCAGCTGTGCTAGGCAAATGAAACTTATGGACACTTTTAAATATTCTCAACTTGTTCCCTCTGTTGACTAAATTTAAAGAAAAATGTAACTTCTGGTGTAAGCTTCAGTGAGGTGGGTGGGAGGCCCTGGGGAGATGTGGGTGGGAGGTTCTTCTAACAAGGTGATAAAGGGAGTGGGATGCTGTGACAGATTGCAAAAAGACCATGAATCATGCTTTAGAGAGCTACATCTTCTTTCCAAACCAGCTGCAATCCTGGCATTGGTGAAGTTGATGACAATGAACATCAAAATGTTGAGATGGAAGGGCAGTGTGTGGGCAGACCAAACATTTAAAACAAATTCACTCAAACAAGTTTTTTAGATTGGGATGATGGTGACAGAGATAGAGATGAGATTTGGGTTTGGGGCTGTTAAGTCAGCCCGAACCCAAATCTTGTTACTAGTTACTACCAAACAACCTGTTCATGGTTTCCTGAATCCTCAGCTGTGGACAAACAGTCTGAGATCCAGGAGGACATCACTAACTGAAGTTTTGAGTTTTTTTTTATAAGTTCATGATCATATTTGCCGAATGACTTGACTCAGTAACCCGTTTGTTTATATACCTGCAGAGAAGGGTTTCTGTCACTAGCAGTGGTGAAAGATTGTAGGTTAGCCAATTGTCATTGTGCAGGTTAACATCATTGTGTGGTGGGTTGTCATGACTGACAATGGATTTTCAGTGCTGGAAGATATGAATGATGATAGATTAACATTGGTGACATCACTTAAATTTTTTGTTTGGAATGGGTATTAATGTACCCCTGAACCTATTCCCCTGGGAGGTAGTCGATATCTAGGAGCGCTCTCATTGTAATGTGGGTTTCCAGATTATGTCCCCCATAAACTCAACATCCCTTTTGGAGACAGGATGTGGGAAGAGGACCTCCTCCTTGCAAGGAACCTATACAATGTTGAAAGGTATGTGGCCTTATATGGTACAGGAAAAGGGGCTGCATATGTGCTGCCCTTCCATACCTAGAAAGAACAGTACACTTGCAGTTAACTTATCTGGATTTATGTGGTTCATACAGTAAAATAGGAAAAAAAGGATTGCTCATCCTTGAGTATTCAGTAACCATTAACAACATGTACTAAGCTAAATACAAACAAAATGTAGGAGCAGCAACACAAATTTAAAAAAAACCCCTCAAAATTGGCTAGCAAGCAAACAACAGATTATAAATCAGGACAATATAAGTCAAGTGGGAGTCACATATCTATAAATGGACTAGCTAAGGTGGGAAGAGATAGAGAAATTTGGGAATGAGAAGAACACCAGGAATAGAAAAGTGAAAAGACTAAATTGCATTAATATGGTTAAATAACATCTAAAGGACCCAGGGTGCCAGTACATTTGGCCTCACTATACCATAAAGTATTTTTGAAAATAGACATGAGATCAGTTAAACCATGGTTAGCTCATTGGAGATAAAGCCTGACCAGCTGTCGAAGAACAGTTTGGTACGCGATAGGTTGTTTTGTATCCACTTTATCTGTTAACAGATGTATAGACAGTATATGCATGTGGG
>NW_017307740.1:102123-104701 GCF_000935625.1 Nanorana parkeri
TGTAACAAAGTGTGGGACAATAGTTGGATGGTTGGGGGGGGGGGGTGAATTAAAGAATCTAATTTAATAGAATAACTGTTTTTTCCCACCTGTGAGGCAGAGGGGTTCTCAATGTGATAGAATAGGAACTATCAGTGTTGTATCTAAAGCGAGATCATGGAATAAGCAAAGAGAATGTAGTATCCTAGAAATTCCTGATATTAAATACAAATATGTAGAGATTTGGATCCCATAGACTTCAGTAAGGTTCTGTGCAATGTTCAGTGTTCATGGACTTACTGCTGGGTTTGCTGAACCTCCTACAAACTGATCTTTGTCAGGTTAACTCATCCCTTTTGTGGAACAAGGACCTCTTCCCCACATCCTTTCCCCAAAAAAAGATGTGGGGGTTCAGGGGACTTACAGAAATCTGGAAGCCTCCTTTAAAAAAGGGTACTTAACAGGTGTCTGAAAACTCCCTTTATAAAAAGGGGGCTCCAAGTTCCCACTAGCTTCGCTCAATTGTGTAGTTTGCCGCCGGCATCTAATATGGCGATACATGATTGGGCAGAGTCATCACGACTTTGCCCAAGCATGGCTCCAAATGAGTACTGTGCCGTGATTGGGCAAAGTCTTGCACCTGACCTGTGGTCCGGTGCATGTCTTTAACCAATTAGAGCTTCAGAGGGCTCTTTGCAATATGGGACGTTGTGCGGTCGAACAGACCGAGGACATCCCATAAAGTTTGGCGTTCGGCGAGCGCTCGAACGGCCAATGTTCGATTCAAACTAATGTTCAAATCGAACCGGCGTACCATCCCTAGTACTGAGCAGAATAGGAAATCAATGAATAAAGTAGAAAAAAAGTAGAAAAACATGTTTAAAAATGCAAATAAATAATACATTAAAAAAGTAAAGATTTTTTTAAAATAAAAAAATAAAAAACAAAACAATTGGGCGGACCTAGCAGTGACAGCTATCTCAGCCCAACTGTTTCCTATTGGCCGGGACCTGCTAGAGTCTGATAAAGCAGGTCCCGGACAATGAATGACAGTGTCATTCATTGACATTCAATGACATTGTTTGACAGTTCAGCATCCCCAGGTCATTTGGGGATGCTGATATGTCATTACAACAGGGCAGAGCCAGCTGTGAGAGGGTTATCCATTCTTTTTATAGTCTGTACTTTTAATGATTTTGTACTTCCCCTGTTTTGTTTACAAAAGTGTCTGGCAACATTTGTGTTTTCTATAATCTGTTAGGATTTCAGGAATATATTAACCTCTGGGGTTCAGTTTGTAAAAAGACAAGCACCCCCAGTGGGCAATATCCTCTCTCCCAGTTTATTCAAGTCCCATAAAAGGTGAAGAGATGGAGGAAATTGGTTGAGAACCAGCAGACATGTTCAAATGCAGTATGAGTATGTTTAGGTAGATCCAAATATCTTGGAGTTGAAAGTTTAATGAATAACGATATTAGAAATATTAAGGTCTCAAATAAAAATTGGGCACCAAGTCAGATAAATCAGTGCACCAACATGCCTTGACTCAAAATTCAATATGTATATCATTCACATAAATTGCAGGACTTTTAATGTGCTACAGTGACACAGACTAACATTTTACAATATTTTTTTTATCAAGCATTTAATCCTTATATTAAAAAGACCATAAAACTTTTTTGCTCATTGGAAGCAACAAAATAAATCCATATATTACTAGATTAAATAACACCCAATGGTAATATTCCAGTCTCTCTCTAAAGATCTACAAAAAATTCATAACAACCAATTTCAGATACACAAATGTATCAGCAATTAGGAAGGGTCTGCCCATGTTTCTCAACGCATTTCACAGTGTGGATCGCCCCTTCTTCAGCATTGACGGTATCTGTAATATTATATCTATTAATATAACGTATTAATAGATAAGAACAATTTGAATATATATGTATATATTCTCTTTTACAAATATTTTGAAGATTTACATGAGCACAGTGATTATCTAATGTATGGTTTAGATAGATGGTATTCTCACCTTAATTCAAACAATGAAAAAAAGGAAAGAGATAAATAAATTGTGCCACCCAGGGAGCAATTAGAGGACCATGTCTTAGGGATTGCCATCACATGTTGTTAAGTGAGGTATTTTATTCATTCTATGACTCCACTAATTTCATTGGTGCTAGCCAAGTGTTAATATATTGGAAACAAAATCCAATACAATAGTATTGCCCACATTCAATCTTTACTATAAATATTAAAAAATATATAAAAATATATTGTCTATCCTTTATATAAACGTGGACCAAATATATCACCTTAAATAATCCAGGAGGATTGATACTATCCACCAATGCAGTTTGATAATTGCCCCATCTCAATGATTATATATGACAGAACAACTATATAAAAATTAATAGTATCAAAGTCTTTAGTCAACTTGCACTTTCAGTGTCACAATTTGATATTAAGATAGAAGTCCAAATGACATTTTTACCTCATAAATTGAGGCTGCAAAAAAAAACATCCCCAAAGACAGCAAAGCTGTGACCACCATTGGCCACCATTTTGTGGATTGCCTTGGTCATGTTTTAAAAGC
>NW_017307740.1:104955-140577 GCF_000935625.1 Nanorana parkeri
ATTGTCTATCCTTTATATAAACGTGGACCAAATATATCACCTTAAATAATCCAGGAGGATTGATACTATCCACCAATGCAGTTTGATAATTGCCCCATCTCAATGATTATATATGACAGAACAACTATATAAAAATTAATAGTATCAAAGTCTTTAGTCAACTTGCACTTTCAGTGTCACAATTTGATATTAAGATAGAAGTCCAAATGACATTTTTACCTCATAAATTGAGGCTGCAAAAAAAAACATCCCCAAAGACAGCAAAGCTGTGACCACCATTGGCCACCATTTTGTGGATTGCCTTGGTCATGTTTTAAAAGCACCCTCACCCAAAATGGCTGCCACATCCACACCCCTGGCATCTGATGTCATCAGGGCATGCATCTACCCTGCACATCATTACCTCCATTTGGCCAATCCCAGGGGCCAATCTTTTGCCTAGGAGTAGGGTTCCCAATGCTTTCTCCAAAGATATCCAATGGGAGGTGGAAGAGACGTCAAAAATATTACCAACCAATATGTGACATAAAAAATGTCACTACTGAGAATTATGCCACTTCCTCTCACCTAATGAGCTAACTGAGTGAAGGCAGGAAAAGAGAGGGGGCAATGATGAGCAGGAGAGATGAATGCCCTAACGACATCAAACACCGGGGGTGTGGCTATTTTGGAGTGGTGTATAATTATTCTATAGGATTTATAACATGCTCCACCACAAAATTCCCAGGTGCTAATCTGGCTCATTGCACTTCCGTGAATTAGTAAGGAAAGAAAATGAATCACCCTACTCCTGGCTGCGGTAACTTATTTTTTACTGAATAGCAGCAGGAGTCACCTCGGACATGTTTTTTGCCAAGAGCAAATTTCAGCTCAAAACATGTTAGCGATGACCCCTGCTGATTTTCAATAAACAGGAAAAGTTACTGAAGACCCAAAGTGCAGTGATTTATTTTCTTTTGTGGCAAAAAAATTGTTGATTTTCAGTCAGTTAATTCATGTCTAGTGTCTTTATCTTAATGATTGTTGGAGCTTGGAAATACCTGTAGTTATACAGCAGATTTAAAAAATAGTAAAATGCATTTTTTAGCATACTATAGTCATGCTTGCATGAAATATGGTAATTGTATTCTATATCTAGTATATATAACATCTTTATTGCAAACAGCTGTTTGTGTTAGCTGCTGTGCTCCAAAACAGACGTTATTTCTATTGAAATAAACACATTTAAACTTTAAAGACATCCCCTGGTGTTAAACAAGCACGTTTGAGTACATTTAGATTAAGTCCTGTGCTGTTAAATATGTATTTCCTACTGTTACTAAGTGAATATTGCATATGCATTCTTCTATGTGTTCCTTTTGTGGCAATCAATTATTTAATCTAAAATCCTACCATTCTTACAAAACTCAGCATAATGCTTAAAAAAGGCACACAATGGGAAAACATTTTGCACGCTACCTGTTGTATTTGCAAACCTTAAATGAAACAAAAATATTTTCCATTTGGTCTCCAATAAGACAAAGTTGATAAGAAACCACTGAGATACTGTTTCCTTGACTGGCAATGAACAAATAGGGTCGTGTTCTTTTTTTTTTCCAAACATTTTTTATTGGTTTATAATATAAAACAGAGACAATACAGATACAATCGTTGTCGGGATGCTTATTTCTTGTCACATTGCATCTCTACATATTATAATGTTTCCATAACACCCCATGTTATTACATATGCATGCAATGAAAAATCTGTATTTTGAATTTAGAAGCACAAACATGAATAACTCGAAAACAAGTTTAATACCCGTCGTGTCCTGGCTTTCACTCCTACTAATAATTTATTCGTAAGTAAGTAAGTAACGTACCCTAATAATGATGATCTTGCCCATCCTCGGAATTGGTTATAGTGGGATAGGTCCACCCTCTGCGTGTGCTACTCCCCACCCCCTTGTGTGTAAGAAGTGAGAATTGTTCCCCCTTTTTTTTTTTACACAGAACCCATAATATGGAAGTGAATAAATATACCTCCCCTATCTAGTTCCCCCGATTTTTGCCAAGAGCACGCTGGGTGTGTATTGAAAAGGAGATAGAAATTGTTCCTTCTCTATGGGTGTAAACGTTATATCTATAAACGGTGCCCATCTCTCATAGAATGAAGTCGTTTTCTTATCATCATTCAGTTGCGTTTCAGCGTCTAGTTTTTCAAGGTGGAGTAAGTTGATGAGGTCAGCTCTCATAATGCCTCTCCTGGCTGCCAGAAGAGTAATACTTATCCATTGTCTATTGTGCTCGCTTAAGCAAACTGCATTCTCCCAGTAATTGAATAGGAGCAATAGAACATCTAAAAGGTACTTGCCTACCCACCACCTGTGTTATAAAATCTATGACATTAGACCAGAACTTTTTGAATCATCGGACATTCCCACAGACAGTGGAATAGGGAAGCCGCTATCAGCTGGCATTTCGGGCATCTATCCAGATATCCTTTTATCTGGGCCGTTTTTACGTTTAATTTGAAACGCATAGTAGGCCCTATGAATTATTTTGTATTGTGTTTCCCTCCACTGTTCGTTCGCCATTGCTTTGCATGTAGATCTATATCCTATCAGCATTTTCTCAACAATATCGTCGATGGGAACGTCAACCCGCCATTTGCCAATATTGGAACTAGACAGGGGAGGGATGCACGCTTGTCTCAGATGTGGATAAATGTCCGAAATTGATTTTTTTCCCTGCCGAAAGTAACCTGTCAAGAAGGGAGTCGGTGGAAGTCTGGGGAGCAGCCTTCTATATTTTATGTATGTAAGCTGTGACCTGGGAAAAGTGAAGGAAGTCTTGTATAGACACATGATAGGTGGCTCTAAATTCAGTGAATGTTAATACTTTTCTATTATTATTGGATAAAAGGTGAGTGAACTTGGTTATCCCCTTGATCTCCCACCGGGCAAAGGTTTTATATTCCTCCACCTGAGGAAATGCTGGATTACCTCTGATACAGAAATGCTCAGAGAAATAGGGGTTCATTTTCACGATCTTGTGTGCCTCCCTCCAGGCCACTATTGTGTCCCTGATAACTATGTTATTTCGGTGGATAGGAGGTATATTTGAAAAAGGGCAGTGTAGGATGGAGGAGAGTTTCCACGGATGGACCATCTCTGTTTCCAATTGGAAGTTGGAGTAATAAGAGGAGGAATTTATCCAGTCCGTTGAGTGTCTAAGGAGGCAGCTCAAGTCATACAATCTAATGTTGGGAAGAGCCATCCCTGCCTCGCTCCTGGGGAGCCACAGCTTTTGCATAAAGATTCTCACTTATTTCCCCTGCCAGATAAAAGCTGATATGGCTTTGTTCAAAGATGTGACATATTTGTGTTTTAGGAGTATAGGCAGTGTTTGCATAGGATACAACAGTCTGGCAAATGAGATCATTTTTACTAAGTGTATTCTGCCAAAGAGCAAGAGAGGAAGATCCCTCCACATTACCATCTCGTTCTGATCTTGTCAAATAGAGGGGGGTAATTTAGATTGTATAGGGAGGAAGGGGTTTTACCGATATGAAGACCAAGATAGATATAGAAGAAGATATACTTTTGTGGAACATAAGGAGCTAGATGCTGTGGAGGTTAAGGGGAGGATAGTAGATTTGGATGCATTGATGGTCAGGCCTGAAAACTGTTGAAATCTGCTAAAAGTATTTTGGATAAATGGGAGATCGCTGGAGGGGTTGTTTGAGAATAGTATAATGTAATCTGCAAGTATAAGGTTTTTACTTGGGACTTCTTAAATGTGACCCCCCTCCCCCCTATTTCTGGAGCTCCCTGAAAGTATAGTGACAGCGGTTCCAGTGCTAGATTGAATAACAAGGGTGACAATGGGCAACCTTGTCTCGTCCCCCGCAATAGTGGAAAACTACTCGAGATATGTCCTGGTGTGCAAATTCGAGCGTGGGGGGATTCATACATTGCTGCCAGGAAGGATATGAAGTGGCCCGAGAACCCCATCCCGTCCAGCACTCTATACAACCATGGGAATTGAATGCTATCGAATGCCTTTTCGGCGTCTATGGAAATAAGGGCTAAAGAAGATGTCGGATGGGTTTTGGCATATTCTAGGACTGATAGCAGTTTGCAAATATTGGTTACTGCAGAACGGCCTTTTATAAATCCATCCTGGGCTGGGGATATTAGTTGCGGTAGAATTCTTGCCAATCTGTCCGCTATTATTTTTGATAGCAATTTGGCATCTGTGTTAATTAGGAATATTGGTCTGTATGATCCTGGGTGTGTGGTGTCTTTATCTTTCTTGGGTAATAGTTTGATATAGGCCTCTGAGCCTGTTTTCAGGTATTCTCCTCCCTGCCACATGGCATTAAAGACCCTGTGCAGGGTAGGAGAGACATGTTGCATCATCATTTTATAAAACTCGTTTGAGTAGCCATATGGCCCAGGAGATTTACCATTTGAAGATATTCTGATGGCCTTGTGTATCTCCTCCATCGAGATATCTTCGTTTAACTGAGTTAACTCTTCACTGGATATCTTGGGCATGGCTACTGAACCCAGAAAGATGTCGCCCACACCCATGTCTACAGGAGCTGCCGAGTATAATTTCCTATTGAACTGCTCAAAAATCTGGTTGATTCGCTTCGAATCTGATATACTGGACCCATCCTCTGAACGCAAGGACGAGATGTGAGTCCTAGGGGCGCGAAGTCTGACCAGATTTGCCAACATTCTGCCCGACTTGTTACCGAATTTGTGGAAAGCTAATTTGGACCGAGAATGATAATGTAGATGTTGCTGAGTATTCCACCACTCAAAGTCCAACTTCGCTTTTAGCCACTGTTCTCTGTGTTCTGCAGAGTCATTTATGGAGTCATTTATTTGAGCTATGCGCAGTGTAGTACTTGCTTTAAGAAATTGGGCCTTGGCTTTCCTTTTCCTGGCAGCAGCATATGGTATGATCTTCCCTCTCATGACTGCTTTAGCTGTTTCCCAGAAAAGGTTTGGTGTATCTATGTGGGCTATGTTAAAGGATTAGAAATCCTGCCATGCTTCCCCCATCATAGATTTAAAGGATGCATCTGAGTATAAATGTGATGGGAAGGGCCATATATAAGATTTGCCCCTTGGAAGGGAGGGTTGTATCTGGATCATTATTGGGGCATGATCGAGATGGCTATGGGATGTATGTTCGTGTCTGTAATCAGTGCGTCCACAGCTGCCGTCGCCAGGAAGTAGTCCAACCTGGCGAAGGAACCATGAACAGCTGAATAGTGTGTGTACTCATGTTCCAGGGGATTCCGAACCCTCCAGACGTCCACGAGGTGGGTATTTTCGGACAGTTCATGGAGTAAGGTAGGGGGGAAGGCCCCTGGTCCGGAGTTTGGGTTTGCTTTGCCAGATCTGTCTTCGTTATGAACCATGACAGAATTGAAATCGCCCCCCAGGATCTTATAAGGGTTATCATCTTGCAGCATCCATGAGGTGACCTCCTGAAAAAAAAGTTGTCGTGGGAGAATTCGGGAAATATAGATTATACAACGAATAGTTTTTGTCGTGCACCCTGATTTTAACCATCAATCTACGGCCCTCTTGATCAATATCCGTGTGTATCACCTTATAATTGAATGATTTGTTAAAGAGTATTGCTACCCCTGCTCTTCTGCCCATGGCCGGGGCGCCTATTACCTCGCCCAACCACAGTTTTCGCATTCTAGCTATGTCTGTCAAGGGTAGATGTGTTTCCTGTAGGAACACTATATCCGGTTTGATCCTTTTTAGGGGGCGGAGAACCATCAGGTGCTTAGCTGGGGATCTTAGGCCATTAGTATTCCAAGAGACCACTCTCATGTAAGGTTGTGGACTGAGTTGATAACACCAAAAAGCACTATACCTATAAACGACACTTTATAGGGCAAGTCTTGCTGTTACTCGTAACCTACTAAACCAGTATACTTTCAATTTTAAACTTTTATAAGATCTGTGTGAGTTAGACAGGACAGTGCAAGACAAAAAGTCCAGGGCACTATGAACCCAAACATGGTGTGAATTGAACCCTGATATGTGGTCAACAGGACCACGACTATGAGCAAAAAATAACAAAAAAACTAGAACTGTAGAAAAACAACTAAAAAAAAAAAACAGTTCGTGACTTCACTTTTTTCCTCATGAGCTCGACAGAGTGAGCACTGTGGCTTCCGCTAAGCTAGTGGCATATATCCGTGTGAGTTATACTACGGGTGATTGCAGAACTCAGCAACTGGCCCTTTAGTACTTGCGTTTGTGTTTGTGATGTTCCATGTCGCAAGTTAAAAGTTAAAGTAGAGGCAGCCATCTCAAACATGGTTGCTAGCTGTGAGATTAGCAGTCGTTAAAAGGTAGATTATTGGGCCGCTGTATCCCCACTGCCATCTTTGGGGACAGGGTGTAAATCGTGACCGTTAAAGAATGTCATTGGGAGCAGGGGCTGGGTATCCTTGTGCTATATTCTGGTGTACCAAAAACAAAGGGTTTCTCCCGTTGTAATAACCCAGGAAGCTAGTAATTTCGGAGAGCAAAACTGTCAGCAGCTAGGTATTCACTTGTTACCCTCCCAGGACGCCCCCATGTAGAAAGAAGATGAACATACCTATCGGTAAGTATGGTTGCAAATGCTACCTTTTTACTTCAAGGTGAGTCTGTGGGAGTCATAGGCAGGCATACCGAGGGCTTCCTCGCTGGAGTGGTGACTGTCCTGCCGCCTCGTGTCTGGCTGGCGCTTCCATCCTCTCCACGAGTTTGAGTGCCGCATCGGGGTCTTGAAATGCATGGGGGGATCCATCCTCCGTTTGGAAACGTAAGATCTCCGGGTAGGCTAGGGTGAACCTGATCCTCTTCTGAAATAGGAGTGAACACACCTTGCTAAACGCCTTGCGTTTTTTGGTGACCTCCACTGAGTAGTCTGCGAAGATGAGCAGGCGATGTCCATCTAGAAAGAGCTCCTTTTTGGCGCGAAAGGCCTGCAGCACCGCCAGATGATCTGTGTAATCAAGATATCTAGCTATGACTGGTCTTGGGCCTTTTCGTTCCGTATTAGGCGGTCCCACACTGTGTGTGCGTTCCACCTTGCATCTCGGGTCTATTCCAAGGAGATCCGGAATGTTGTGGGCGCAGATTTCTGCCAATAATGATGGGCAATATGTTTCCGGGAGGCCTATGATCCGCACGTTGTTGCGACGCGATCTGTTTTCGAGATCGTCGACCCGGTCAAGCAGAAATTGTACCTGTTTGGAGGTAGATTGTATATGGGTGGAAGATGAATCTGCTCCTTCCTCCAGAGATGTGATACGGGCTCCTGCCTCTGTTATCCTCTGGGTCTGCTGCAGGAGGTTGTGGCGCAGAGACTGTATGCCCTCTACACCACCTTGTTCACAGCCTCTTGAATAGTAGGGCGTAGGAGTTTGGCCACTTCTGCAGCTATAATACTGTTATCTGACATAGCCGGCAAATCATCCTCCAAGGACGCTCTGACCTCCCGTAGATCAGGGGTGGTGGCCATCTTGGGCTGGGACTGTGGTCGCTTACCCCGTAGAGGAGTTCCCTTGCCACGAGGCCCGTTGCGCCGTTTCGCGAGGAATTTATCCATACTCTAATCAATCCCGATAACAGTTGCGGTGTCCACGGGCTAGTGTGAGTTGCTGTAGTTAGATTTTATATAAGATTCTGCCATGACCATGCGGGAGCTCTGCACTCTGTGTCCGCTACATCAGGCGACGGAACCGGAAGTCTAGGGTCGTGTTCTAATCACAAAGCTATATTTCTTTTAGATTTTATCTCTCAGATTTATAAAAGTTACCAATGCATGTTTAGTATGAGGGTCTAACTGATTGGAGATCATTACAAAATAATTAGGTATGGCCTTAAAATCTACTCCATTGTACCCCCATTGTCTCTTATTGAAGTCAGCCTTTCCATGCCTGCGTTTGCCTGTAATTTACGCGCTAGTAGAGTATGAGCTTTATCCCCCTTTTCGTAGTAACGCTGTTTAAGATAGGCCATAGATATTTCTACTTTGTGAAGCTGCAGGTGGCGCAGGTGTGCTCTGGTGTCGATCAATTGACGAAGGAGCGATTTGGAAGATTTAATAGTCAGCCGCTGTTCCAGTCCCACTATCTCACTCTTCAATCGTATCGTGGTAGCCCGTCTGTCTTTTTTCTAATTTTGGATGCTAAAGCTATGCAATGACCCCGGATAGTAGCTTTATGTGCCTCCCAAAGGGTCGATTTTATGTGAGACCGAACCCCCATTGAGATCAAAATAGGTGTCTATAGCGTTCTTTAAATCCTGTTTGGAGGATTCGTCTTTGAGAAGACCTTCATTAATTCTCCAGTGACATCTTTTGATCTTGGAAGGATCCAAACGAATCGTTACTTCAATGGGGGCATGATCTGACCATGAGATCACTCCTACCTCCGAGGTCACCATATTTCTGAGAATTGGGGTGTTCACCAGAAAATAGTCAATCCTCGTATGTGTGTGGTGTACTGTGGAATAAAAGGTATAGCGTTTCTCTGAGGGGCGGAGTATCCGCCACGTCCATCAATTAGTGTTGTCGTAGCAGTCGCCGAAAATGGCGTGAGGTATATTCTGTCCCCTTAGGAGCTTTCTGATCCATATACTGTAGATGATCAAAAGCCATAGAATATGGCATGTTAAAGTCTCTGCCAACAATGAGGTAGGTATGGTCTCGTTTAGTGACTTTCGTCAGAAGCTTAGTGAGAAAACGTATCTGCCTTGTGTTAGGGGCGTACACGTTGCAAATTGTGGTCGGGATTCCTTGCCATGTACGATCACATACCTCCCCTGTTTGTCTGTGATAACCGTATCGGGCTTAAATGAACACGTGTCTCTAAGCAATATTGCTACACCCGCCTTTTTTGTGTGGGAAGCACAATACACACGTGGGTATACGGAGGAGATCAATTTAAAGGTGTTCTGAGGCGTAAAATGTGTCTCCTGTAGGAAGACTATGTCTGAGTTGGAATCTTTAAGTTCTCGATAAGTCAGATTAGGTTTGAAAGGAGAGTTCAATCCCTTTACATTAAGGGAGAACAATTTTATGGGTCGAAGTGGCCATTAATAGCATTGTGGTGAAAATAGAGCCCTGCTTTGACAACGTGACACATCTGTACCTCCCCTCAGAGAAAGTGTTCATGTGACTAACCTGACATCCATAGGTCCAGAAGAAATAGTGGTACATCAGATCTTTGAGGAATGAAGCATAGGATGAGAAAGGAAGAATAAGTAAACATAGAGAAGATAATCTATGGAGAAAATAAACAGCATTAGAATAACTAGTCAACATGACTAACCATATAGCATATATAGCTATATATTCAAAATATAGATTAATAGTATCAATACAGGTTTTATCTGGTGGGTATGACCGCATCTCCCAAGACAACTGGACAATATATCAACCAATAGCTTTGAAGATCTCAACAACAAGAAGAACCCACTGTGAATCAGTGTCGGGGGGTGGAAGAAGATCGTTTTGATCTGGTCTGATTCCGTTTACGTTAACAGTTAGTAAACAACAATAAGATACCAGTTCCCGGGCCTCTCCGCCCAGAACCGTTATGAGGTAGAACTTGTAGCTTATGGTCTACGATCTAAGAATTACTAACTTTGATCTTTGATCAAACAGCCTGTGAATAAATAGCATAGGCACTAAAATGGTAATAAAATGCAAAATAACTGTAGTTGGAACTCCCGGTCACGTTGTCCATGACGGTAGGCACATTTGCCTCTCAACGCGGGCATCTCGGAGTAGAGGCAGGGAAAGGATGTGGAGACCTGCCAGAAGGAGTGGAAGTCTTTTGATCAAATCTGGTATTCCTTTTACCTGGGGTGATTTTCTGCCACTGGGGTAGCTCAGGACCCATTTTGGGTAGAGGGTCCCAGCCGATTAAGGTCGAGCATGTAAGTCTGAGGTCTGAGCAAAAGGCTGATAAATCTTCCGGTACTCTGTGTGGAGCTATTGCCATTTCTACGGGCTGTAAGGCTGAATGGATATCCCCATCGATATGGGATATTGTTATCTCTGAGCAATGTTGGCAAAGGTTGCAGACATCGACGTTGTTGTAGAGTATACCATGAGAGGTCTTGATAAAACTGAAGGGGGGCACCATCGTATTCTAAAGACCGTAGATTGCGCTGCCGTTGATCACCGAGGATGCAGCGCTCTGTGTGCACGATCCAACTCGATTTTATGGGAAGAGGGGTTCCCTAGCACATTATTGAACAGCGTTTGTAGTGTAGCTTCCAGGTCTTCAGTGGTGGTAGCCTCCGGCAATCCTTTGATCCTCAGGTTGTTACGTCTACCCCGATTATCCAGATCTTCCACTCTGTGTTGTAGATCTCTAATCGCTGAAGTTTGGTCTACATATTGAGATTGTAGTTTGTACACATCCTGTTTAGTAGACTGAAGATCCTCATCAACCTCGGTCACTTTCTGGGCTAGGTGATGAAAGTCGTTACGGAGTAGTTGAATTTCGGATTTACATGTTTCTCTAACTTCATGTATAAGGAGCCGAAAATCCTTCTTTGTGGGGATATGCTTGATACATTCCCTCCAGGATGTGTAATCTGTTTCATCTGCTTCTGAGGAAGATCTCTCAACAGTGGTTTCTGCCATGCGGCGTTTAGTTGTAGCTTTTTGAACCTGTGTTGGAGTTACAGGTGGGCATGCTTGTCGATTGCCATCTTTGAGCTGAGAGGACTTTTGGTGTAATACCTCTAGAGGGCGCTGTTCCGCTTCCACTAAGGGAAGCTGCTGGCGTATAGACCTCTGATGATGAGGCTGAGAGTCCTGGCATCGCTTGCCACTCGAGTCCCTGGATCTGGGGCATCTCTGAGGCCTAGGTGTTTCCTCTGGAGGAAGGGCCCATGTTTGCAGGGGTGACGGCTGCAGAGGGGTTGGAAGCAGTATCGGGGCCTCTGGGCTAGTTGACAGGGCCGGTAAGTCCCCACGTTGGATCGGTATAGTGGGTATCTCTCCATTATCCATGTGGGTAGGGAAAGGCCAAACCGCTACTCCCCTCTCCGGTCCCCAGATACTCACGCCATCCTCCGCTTCCTCGTCCTCCATGGCAATGCAGGGCAGGTCCGTTTCAGTCGTCCGCGATACAGGTGAGCCCATGGAGCTGGTGGAAGGGGATGTAGAGATTTCCTCTCTCTGGTCGGATCGGCGTGGTGAGCAGAGTAAAGGACCATCTGGATCACGAGGCAAGCTGGGTCCCGGCAGCGCCATCTTGCCCGGGTGACAACCTGTTACAGCGAGGGGATCAAAGTAGGTTTTGATCGATGCTGGCTGCTTGTGTTGTTTCCCGGATGATTGCGCCGATTTTGAGGACTTGCGGGGTCCATGTTTGCCCGTATTGGATGCTAAAGTAAGCTGTAAGAGAGCTTTAATATGCGGCTCTGGACGGAGATACCAAGAAGCACGTCTTGTTCAGGCACCATAAAGCCACGCCCCCCACCCATACCTTTTTTAACAATACCTTGCCTATTAGTCCAGAAAAAGGCCAGAAAAAATGTTTTTCCCTCTTACAGACTTCAGTGGGGTTCAGCCCTACGCAGGCCCAGATTTACTCCCTCTGCCAGGTCCTTCAATGCCGCCCCCCCACACACACACAAACCACCAGTCTCGCCCTTTATCAATGACTGCTAAAATAGATCAATTAAAAACATATGTCCACACACAAGAACACTGAAAATACTCTGTAATGCAGAAAATGCATTTTAAAGATTATAGCAGTAAGAAACTCCCATTTTTAGTTCTAACTTTTCTTTTGGCAAACTCATCGATAACATCTTCGTAGGACAAAGTATTAGTATCAGTAAAAGTTCTGACTCAATGGCAAGTAAAGCTAAACTGTACAGTCTTTCTTGACCCAAAGATGATCGTAAATAATTCTTTACTCGTTTCAGACATGAAAAAGATTGTTCTGCTGAGTAACCAGAGTGCAAAGATAAATACTCATTGCTATATCAATATTAGGGTAAATAACCTGCAATTTTTCTGCTTTGAATGTTTTGTAGTGCTCTGAAATTGAAGCTTCACCTTTTATCAATATTTTTCAAGTAAAAACAAAGGTGCAGACATTCATCAGGAAGTGACGTTTCCAAATCATAAGGATAGCTGTTACATAGATTGGAAGCCTGAGATTGTATATCACTGGTTGCTAGTTTAGTAAGCTGTTCAATAAAATGAAACTTGTTGTAGACTTGTTTATAAGCCTCAGATCTTCTTTGCAGCTCATTGTTTAATTTGTCAAGAATTGCAAGGAAAGTGTTTACCCTGAAACGGTCTGTAGCATTCAATTGTATGTCTCCTTCTTGACTTACATCAAATGGAAACTTTTTTTTTCTAGCTCTAGCGCAGGCTGTTTTGAAATGGTCAAGGCCAACGAGTTCTTTGGCTTCTGATTCAAACCTTTCAAACTCATTTCTATAGCCTTGCATGAGGTGGAGAAGTGCCCCATAGTGCTTCACATCTGCTGAAATGTGTACTTCTGCACTCTGCAACTGTTTGTTTGTTGCATTAAAAGGTTCCAAAATGCTGTTCCAAAATACTGCCATGAAGGCGGTCTCCAGACAATTCAGACTTCTTAGAAGTACTGCAGCCTCACTTCTTATCACTGGCCTTTGAGAGTCATCATCCTCTATTATTTCCAGGGCTTCAATCATTTATGTCAATGATTTCCTCAGAGTACGACATGCATCACTGCGTGCTGACCATCTTGTGACAGACAGATTTTTAACTGTGGACTTGGCATTTAAATGAGAAGTTAAGACTTCCCACCAGTGGCGCAACTAGAGTCACGGGCCCCCGGGGCAGAACAAAATTTTGTGCCCCCCCCCAGGTCTCAGGAAGCTGTCTACTGCAGAGACCCCCACAGACCCTGCAGTCTGCCGAATCTCAGGGGGGCTGTGTAGGATCTGTGGTGGGCTTTGCGGGCTGCAGAGCCCCCTACGGATCCTGCAGAGACCCCCACAGATCCTGCAGAGACCCCCACGGATCCTGCAGAGACCCCCTGAGACTCTGCAGTCTGCCGGCTCTCAGGGGGGCTGTGCAGGATCAGTGGGGGGCTTTGCAGCCTGCAGAGACCACTATGCATCATGTAAAGCCCCCTAGAGATCCTGCAGAGGCCCCCTGAGACTCTGCAGTCTGCCGGATCTCAGGGGGGTTGTGCAGAATCTATGCTGAGCCCTGCCAGCACAGTCGTCATCCTACCTAGCACGGGAAAAGAAGCCTCCTCCGCTGCCTTGGCGCCCAATCATCGTTGCTTCTGGAGCCTCCTCCATCTCCGCCTCTGCCCCACCTCCTCCGCTGCAGTCATCGGCCCCCCGTCTCCTCCATCTTCACCCCGCATCTTGCATCTCCGCCGGGCGTCCGCCCCCTGCCACCCCGTCCCCAGTCTACTCCTGCTCTCCCATGCAGAGGCGGCTCTAGACTTTGTGAGGCCTTAGTGGAAACTCAAACGTGAGGCCCCTCCCCCACTTACAACCATGCATGTCATGCATGCGCTCATGTGCACACTGCCGCATGCCGCCGGGCAACAATTCACCCCAAGAAGGACCCTACAATCTGTTGCGCGCGCTGGACCCCAGGTAAGAGGGCACCCCTGGTCCCACGACAGAATGATACTGCTTCTATGCAGTTTTCTGCAGCACATGTTCCTACAAGGTTCAGGGAATGTGCAGAGCATGGTATATATATAGCTAGTGGATTTCGTTCTTTAACACGAGCCTGAAGTCCAGAATATGGGCCAGCCATATTGCTCTAGAATTTTCATATGACTGACCTCTACAATTCTGAAGGTCAAGTTGGTGAAATTCTAATGTATCAGTTACAGCTTTAAATAAATTTTGAGCTTTGTGGACAATATGTGGTATGAACTTTATAAATTGTTCCACTGGCACACCCTCTTCATTCACATATCGTATAATAAAGGCTAGCTGATCCACGTGAGAAACATCTGGGGTTGAATCCACACTTAGAGTAATATTTAGCATCCTTCACCTCAACAATGATTGCATCTAACAGTCTGGCTGCCAATATTTCTATGAATTCATAGCAAACAGTTTTGGACAGCTAGGATGCTGTGCCAGAGCCAGCATTGTCATAGCGCTTAATGTGCTCGTCCATGAAGGGATCAAACTCTGCAATGAGTTCAAGTAACATTAGATAGTTACCATTTGTATGAGAGCCAAAATTTTCATCTGTGCCTGTAAATGCCAATCCACGAGAAGATAGAGCCTTCACAACAGCAACAACATGCCTAAGGACATTTCGCCAGTGCTCTCTTTCTTTGTTTTGTTGCAAAATTGGCATGTTATCCATTTTGCCACATGCAGTGTTCCTGTTTTCTTTAATCTCATAAAACATGTTTTATGTTACTCAGAGTCTTTGTGTTCTCTTAGGCGAACAGAAGCATTCTTCCAATCACTAATCCTTCTTGAGCCAGCTGACATTTAGCCGATGAACTACCAAAAAAGATGACAAAGGGCACAAAAAGTAGTTTTTGCTTTCTCAGAATATATCAGCCAGGTTCTCTCATACAGTTCTCCCATTCTGTAGTTTGCGTTTAAACAAGAAATTGGAGAATGACCTGGTCCGATCAGAATATTTGCGAGCCGATAAGGAAAAATCAGCATTTTTATTTTGAGTTATGCCGTTTATAGCTAAATAGTCCTTCAGCTTTTCGCTATTCCTATCCCAATCCACAGGATCAGAAGAAAATATAAAATCAATATTGGCTTTTTCATTAGCATCAATTATTTCAGAATAGGGGGCGCACGCGAGCAGGAAAAAAATGCCGTCTGGAGACGGCAACCCGCTGATGCGAGTCTGCCGTCCGTCCGTTTTTTCTTAACGGGCGGACGGCAAGAGGTTAATAAGTAATGCAAATATTAGTGGTGACAAAGCGCATTCCAGCATACTGCCATTGGTAATATTGAGCAGCTGGGATAGTAAACCCGATGTCCATACAAGGGCAATGGGAGTAGAATAGAGCCACTAATAACTGACCCAATAAACCTTGTCAGGCAAATTTCTTTAAAACTGCTGCTAAATAACCTGGCTAGTGTACCTGGCCAAGTGCTTTCTGTGATTAGAAGGGAAGGCATTTTGGAATGCTCAGCCCATTGGAGAAAGTTATGGAGTCGCCATCAGGGGCTTGTAGCCTTACCACAAATCTCACTTGGTCAGCATGGGATGATTAGGGATAATTAGCAACAAACTTTTAGCTATTAATTTCACATATATCTTAAGATCCATATTTAGCAAAGATATAGGTCTATAATTGGCTGAATCAGAAGGGGGTTTGTTTAGTTTTGGGATTGTGACAATAAGAGCCTCAAGTAATTCCTTAGGGAACATGCAAGATGTCACTGCTGCATTTGAGATGCTGCATAAGTCAGGTGTTAAGGTGCCCATACACTTTACAACCCTCGCAAGACTTTTGTGTTGCAAGGGTTGTAAAGTATTTGAAAAAATGTACGATCTGCCCATCTTGGACAGGTAGATCATACTTGCGATCATCGCAAGCCCGCCCCCCTGGGGGGCGGGCTTCCGATGACTGCAATGCTGAACTGGCAGTGTGCGCATTCGGCAGTTCTCTCGATCATGTTAAAAACAAACCCGAAAATCGTACGATTCTCGGCTGGTTTTCCAACATGCTCGAAATACAAAAGTCGTGTGACCGTACATTAGGAACGGTTGCACGCCTTCCATACACTGCACAATTCTCGTACGATCGCGGGATTTTCCGCAATTCTCATACGAGAATCATGCAGTGTATGGGCACCTTTACAATATCTCTGTAAGTCTTATAATTGTTGGCACTGAAGCAATCAGGGCCCAGGGCTTTGTGTAAAAAAAGATTGATTATTTCAAGATTTCAGCCAGGAGGAAGGGCTTTGATAAGGCAGAAAGTTGTTTGGAAGAATTTTTAGGGAGATTCAGGGTGTCAAGAAATCTCAAAGTCTGATCATGTGGGGTTGTTGGTATGCTTAGTAACATCTATCAGGAAGGGTATCTTTACTTTTTTTTTACTGTTTTGCAAGGAAAGTGCCTGCTTTGTTGGCCTGAGAGCAAAAGTTGAGTTTCAGCCATCTGAATAGAAAATTGAATTGGAATGAGAGATAGGAGTTGAGTTTGTGATGGAGATTCCTTATGTTCTCAGTGCAATTTTGGTTACATTTTCATTTGTAGGTCTTTCTAGAGTTTGAATTTGGTCTATAATGTTTGATACCTTTTTGTCTCTGCCTTTTTTCTCATCTTAATCACAAGACCTCTAACAAACTGTTTATGTGCATTTCACACCACTAGCGGATCCTGAATTGAGGAGACATTAATACAAAAAAGAAAGACGGTTCAGATTTATTCTTAACTGGGTACAAACCGGTTATTTTCTCTATAGTGTTTTTTTTTAAGTTCAACAAAATAGTTGTGAAAGATCAAAAGTTTGTGTCTTTGACAGAATTACTCTGGAAGACATAAATAAGAATTTAATAAAGCCATTTCATCCTAAAAATGTACTGCATCCTTGCAGGCAGTAGATTTGTCTTCTACTTTTTCCTAGATGATTCAGGTCTACTATGGCATTTTGTAGATTTGATCTCAAAATGAACAATAATAGTAGAAGTTCCAGTGAAGTATTAGTTCATTAATGCTGAAATGCTCACTAAGTCTGGCAGACCAGCCACTTAAGATAACTGTGTCTAGACCAAATGTTCTAAATTGTTCTAAAATACTTTTTATATTATTCTAAAATAATATAAAAATAAAATCTCCCTCCCAAAAAAAGTAATCTAAAACCCTAAACTCCAAACACCAACTCTAAAACAATAAAACCCAAAACTCTTTTTTTGTTATTAATTTAGCAATAAAAGTATAAAACTAAGAAAAAATATCCACAAGGAAGGGGTGACCAAAAGCAGATAAAAGCAACAGAAGTTGTTGCTGACAGACAAACAAGTATTTAAAAGGACTGTGGGGTCTTCTTTCTCACAAAGCTGTCAGTTGTCCCTCACTAACTCCGACACACACTGACAAAAAGAAACTGGGAGACATTATAGAGACATTATAAGGGTCATTCACGAACGAGCCGAAGGATATAGCCGAAGCTTCGGCTAATCCTTTGGCTCACTTCGGCCGCCGAAGCCCTACAGTCAAACCTCCCGCGATTCTTCATGGCCTCCAACAGCTCAGCGTTCACAAGCCCAGCAGTCAGGTGTGGAGCATGAGGGATCCCGACACCAGTAAGCAACATCCTTCAGATATCAATGCACTACAAATGTTCATTGTCCCTGTTTTGCTATTTTGGCGATTTGATTGTCAACAAGCAGTCCCCAGTGACAAAACTTCTTAGCTACCAAAAATACAGTTCACAGCAGCCCAGAATCAGTGATGGCACAATTGAAGATAACTGGTTCTGGGCTCATGTGAACTGTAATTTTTTCAGCTCAAAAGCTTTTGCATTGGGGACTAAGTAATATATTGTGGAATATATTCTAAATGATCTTGTTTTCTCTCACCTATGCACTCCTTGCAACCTCACCAACACACCTTTCCTGCTCTCAGACCACAACCTTGTCAGTTTTACCCTCACCCTATCCCCAAACCTGAATCCACCTACACGTCACACTGTCACCCGTAGAAACCTTTGCCACCTTGACCCTTCTCTTCTCCTGACTACCTCTATGACAAAATATCACCCCTGTCCTGGTTTGACCAGTCTATTTCTGTCTACAACAGCTCACTTTCATCCTCTCTAGACAATTTGCCTCTCCTACTTACACGCAGACTTAGACCACGTCCACTACAACCATGGCAAACAAAAGAAATCAGACATCTAAAAAGACATAGCCGCACTCTTGAACGACTGTGGCAAAAAACTAGGCTTCTGCAAGACTTCACCCTGTATAAAGCTGCCCTTCTAAAATATAATTCCTTCCCCCACTCTGCCAAACAGACTTATTTTGTCACTCTCATTAAAACACTCTCATCCAAACCTTGTCAACTCTTTTCTACTTTTAACTCTCTACTATGTCCTCCACCGCCACCACCCACTAACTCACTCACTGCCCAGGACATTGCCATTCATTTCACAAACAAAATAGATACAATTCGGGATGAGATCACCACTGTGCAGTCACCTTCCCCCATCCATGTACCAGACCCACTATCACACTTGTTACTCTCCTCTTTTGACCCTGTCACCACAGAGGAGGTTACAAAGCTTCTCCCTGACACCCACCTCACCACTTGCCCCCTGGACCCTGTCCCTCACCATTCCTTCAGTTACCCTCTTACTCTATCCTACACTCTCTTACTCACATTTTCAATCTCTTGCTCTCTACTGGCATCTTTCCCGCCCCTCTAAAGCATGCCCTGGTCACCCCAATACCCCAAAAAACATCAATGGACCCTACCGACCTCAACAATCTCAGGCCAATCTCCTTACTCCCATTCACCTCCAAACTCATAGAATGGCTCATCTACAGCCGCCTGAGCTGCCAACTCACTGATAACAAGCTTCTCAATCCCTTACAGTCCAGCCTTCACCCTCTACACTCCACTTAAACCGCCCTCCTAAAACGTACTAATGACTTACTAACAGCTAAAAACAATGGCCACTATTCCTTACTTTTGCTATTAGACCTTTCTGCTGCTTTTGACACTGTGGACCACCTGCTCCTTCTCAAAAAACTCCACTTGCTTGGCCTACAAGACTCTGCTCTCTCATGGTTCTCCTCCTATCTAAGCACTCCTTTAGTGTCACCTACAAATCTAACTCCTCCCCTCCTCTCCCTCTTTCTGTGGGGGTCCCCCAAGGCTCTGTCCTTGGACCCCTTCTCTTCTCTATCTACACCTACTCCCTTGGTCAGTTAATAACCTCATATGGCTTCCAATACCATCTCTATGCTGATGACACTCAAATCTATCTTTCTACTTCACAACTCACCCCCTCAGTGTCCTTGCGTGTCACTAATCTACTAACTGACATATCAGTCTGGATGACTCAACACTTCTTAAAACTCAACCTTTCAAAAGCTGAGCTCATGATATTTCCTCCTGCCCATGCATCTTCCCAAAACTTTGTCCTTGAGATTGTTAACACAACTATCCAGCCCTCCACCCCTGCCAAGGTCCTAGGTGTCATCCTTGACTCGGACCTCACCTTTCTTCCCCACATCCAATCACTATCCAAATCCTGCCACCTTCACCTTCGTAACATCTCCAAAATATGCCCCTTCCTCACCAAAAATACCGCAAAATTACTCATCCACTCACTTGTTATATCTCGTCTTGACTATTGCAACTCCCTCCTCATTGGCCTACTTCTACACAGGCTATCCCCCCTTAAGTCTTTTATGAATGCAGCTGCTAGACTCATTCACCTAACCAACCGCTCAGTGTCTGCAACCCCCTCTGTCAATCCCTACACTGGCTTCCAATAGCCCAAAAGAATAAAAAAAATATATTAACCACTTACAAAGCCATCCACAACTCTGCCCCTAGCTATATCTCAAACCTGGTCTCAAAGTATCACCCTAACTGTCACCTCCGCTCTTCAAAAGACCTCCTGCTTTCCAGCTCCCTCATCAACTCCACCCTTGCTCACCATCAGGACTTGACTAGAGTCTCTCCCATTCTATGGAACTCTCTACCCCAACCTGTACATCTAACTCCCACTCTGACTGCCTTTTAGGAACGTACATAGATACAGGAGGGAGAAGCTGATGGACGGGCTGACCAGGGGAACTGAATCAAATAGGACCTGAACATCTCTTGTCCCTACACTGATACACTGATACAAAGCTGACATCTCTCAGACAAAATAATTCTCAAATGTTGGTAAAGTATACATTTCTGTTTATCTGTAGGTAATTGACTAGCCATATATATCTAACTAAACCATTTAGTCATTGTTAGCATCAAAATTGAATTGAAGTAAAATGTTTATCTGCAGTAGAAAATTGTCTTCCTTTCAATTTTAGGAGAAATATAAATAGAATCTTCTTGAAGCTGATTTCAGTTTCTAGTCGATGGTTTAGTTGTGATATATACATAAAATAATTTAGTGGGAATGTGTCTTTACCTTAAATAGATTCTTGGCTTACAGCCAGTCCTTTGCACAGTATTATAAGTTAGTTCATGCGCAGTAGAAATTTGAGCTTTGAGCTTGTGAACATCTGTTGGCTGTGAGAGGTCACCTGTTGAATATGCACATTTAGTTTGTCACATTCTGTTTAGTTACGGAGAAGCTACTAATTGCATTTTAGGAGTTACTTAGTCTTGTTTCATTCATATTTAAAATAATATCCTGCGGTTTTATTTTTATTATTTTCTTTGTTGATCAGTATTATTGAAATTTTTATGGTCACCGATTACATTTTTGTTGTGTAATATTTCTTTATTGTTTCTATATGTAACAATACAGACATATAAACATCCTGTTAAAAGACTCTCCCAGGGAGAAATAAAATCAAAGCAGAAGAGAAAGATATTCATAACTTCTTCCTAAAACAGCCACCATACAGGTGAAACTCGAATAATTAGAATATCGTGCAAACCCATTGGCATTAAAACCATTCTTCCCCCCCTAGGGGTCTCAATTAAAAAGAAAAAAAAGAAGAAAAAATGAAAACCCAAAATCCCTCATATCCCTAAACCACCCAAAAAAACAAGATGAATTGGAAAGGAGAAAAAAAAAAAGCGAAAAAAAGTCAGTCTCATCTCTTCCTTTCCTCATTCCTCTCCCCTCCAATGGCCATGCAAAGGAGTCTCACATTCCTGGTAAGCACATGGTAGTGATGTCAGACTGTATCCATGGTTTCCATGTCACCATAAATTGTGGGTACCAGTCCTGGGATCGCGCTACTAACTCTTGAACCCTTCTTAAAAAATTAATTTATTTGACTCAATCTTTCATTTGAGAAGTATCTTGAGACCTCCAATATCTAGCTATTACAGTTCTTGCAGCAAATAAAAAAATCTAAATAAGCGTTTCTTAACTTCCTTAATTGGTCCTGGTATAATAGTCAATAGCGTGACCTCAGGTGTAAACAGTCCCTGGACCTTAATTAATATTATACAGGATTTATATACATTTAATATGTTATTTAATATAAGGAAGACATTATAATCACAATACAATTCAAGACAAGATGGTAAGGAATACAATGTACACAGATGGGAGTTTCCTGACTGAGTGATGATGTCACCCCACTCACTATATAAAAACCACTCAGTCCTGTCTGACCTTGCCCTTGCGTGTTCTTCCTGCTAGCGCATTCCTGCTGCTCCGAGTATCCCGATTCTGTGTATGACCCGATCCTGGCTGACGTTCTCCTCTGGCTCCTGGCCTGTTCCTGACACAGATCTCCGTGTTCCTGACCTGGCTAGCATCGGTATCGGGCCCGATACAGGGCTTTTTGACAAGTACTTGTACTTGTCAAAATGCCCCGATGCATAGCGCCGAAGCTTGCGCTGTTTTTTTTTTTTTTCTTACCTTCCGTGCCGTGGTGGCTGGGGTCCTCTGGGAAGGCTGGAGGAGCATCACGTCACTGCTGTGGGCGGAGCTCCAGGTGGGGTCTAATGTAGTTGGCCCGGGACCTGGAGCTCCGCCCACAGCAGTGACGCGACGCTCCTCCGCTCTGCTGCTCAGCGCCGCCGACGTCGTCCTCACATGGGAGGAAAGAGGAAGAGGAAATCGGCAGCTCGTGAGGCACCTCAATTGCACAGGCACCATCAAGTAAGGGCCTGTGTTCAAATCATGTTAGTAACATGAACCATCCGATTCCAATCTATGGATCATGATTTTAAACTAATACTCTATATGAAATATACACTATAGTACACACACTATTAGTTTAAATCATGATCTATAGTACATACATACTATGTAGTTGTACTATAGATCATGATTTAAACTAATAGTGTGTGTACTATAGTGTGTACTTCATATAGGAGTATTAGTTTAAAATTTTAACGTTTTATTGCCATATACTATGATTGCATTTCATACCCACATCATGAATTACTATACTGCCATAGCACCTCTGTCAAACTTTTACAAATACTGTCTGATATAGGAAAGCTTGTTAATAGAATACACTTAAAGGAGAACTATGAGGTGAGTGCTTTTCACTCACCTCATAGTTCTAAGCCGACCTGTGACAATGAGACTGTCACAGGTCGGCTCAGTAGATCGGGAGGTGAGCGAACACATTCCGGTGTTCGCTCACTTCACGATCCTGTCACGGCTCTCTGCTGTGACAGGGGGGGGGATGGATTCGCCCTCCGATCCGCCAGCGCGGAGTATGTCTCCTATAAAATGTGTTGTCCAATCAGATAGTACTGTACTATGGACTGTACTGTACTATGGATCATGATTAACCTAATCATGTTATCAGGGGCGTAACTAGAAATCACAGGGCCCCATAGAAAAAGTATCGGTAATTGGTATCGGCAAGTACATGAGGGCTTAAAAAACTGGCATCGGGACATCCCTAGTGGACACTGTTATTAATAAATGTTTTAACTAGCACCTTTTGCTTCTATGGTTTTCATTGTGCTCTGACAACGAGCTATTAGGTGATTTATGAAAATAAGTTGGGAATCTTCTTAATAAAATATCCTTGCTTGTTTTCATAAATACAAACTTGTTTATTTTATCAGAGTAAACATTCTGACAACCGCAACCAATGAAACACTCCAGAACAAACATGAAAAAAGAAAACCAGCATGCTAACACACAAACTGAACTTAATTCCTAATTTTCTTTCTATCTTATACTATTTTTTTTAATACTAATCACATCCCTCACAAGTATATCCTTATTTCAAGCTACATTCTTCATATCCTCCTATTTATACAATGTTAGTTTTTAACTAGACAAGTTATGGGACTTAAATGTAGCATATATAAATACAATACAATAAATACATTTAAAATATATTAACATTTTCAGACATAATAATATAAACATGTTATTTTGTCTCTTATTTTTAATAGTCACTAATAAAACAATTTAAATCAAATTCAACTTTTCACCCCTCAGGAACCAAGGTTTGTATTCATCAATCTAGATTCTTTCCTACTGAGATCCCGCTTAATAATTCTGTCTCATCAGTGTGGCTTACTTTTTCAACTACCCAAAATTACAATCCTTCTAGATTTGTATTATGCTGTAATGAGTGTTTTGAGACAGTTTGCTTTTTAAAACCTCGTTTGATGTTATATAAATGTTCTCTCATTTTGAACACTAGGTTTCTTGTTGTTCTCCCAATGTCCTGTAAACCACAGGGAATCATTATCAAAGTCTAGGAGTTCCTCCATACGCATGATTTTGTTTTTTTATCCTACTAACCCACATTGATAATAAAGATGTGGTGGTTGCTTTCCAGAAAGTGGGAATAAGCTGGTGTGATGAAATAATAAAGTGCCTAAGCAGTATTAGTTTCTGTTGTATGTTTGGGTCAGGAAAAATAGATATAAGGGTCACCTCTGGAGAGGGAGGTAGGAAGTCACAATATATTTTGTTATTAATGTCAATGATTTGGATCCAAACCTTGTGGAATGGGGGGGTCATCCCCCTTTATGTGTAGGTACGTGACTCGAATAAACAACTTCAGATGGGAGAAACAAGGAACAGTGGGTAAGATTGGTTTAGAAATGGTGTCAGGATGGAGATGAGGTATACAGGATGCAGATAAAGGCAGGCAGGATCAGAATCAAAATAACTAGTTTATATAGAAATGGAACAGAGCAAATTGGCCCACAGAGGTACTGCAAAACTCTTTAGGAGGATTTATATACACTCCCAGCATCAAGTGAATACTAATTCCTGAGACCTGCAAACTGCTGGAGATTACCCGACTGTGAACACTGGAACTGCACCCTTCTGGTCCATAAACCACATGGAGGTTGTCTAGTTGTTTACCAAGTGAAAAAAACAAACATTTCCCAGCACACTCACCACCCAGTCTGCAAAAAATACACTGCCTACCTACTATTGTTAAAAACAGAGGTTTTAGTTGCACAAATTTAGCAAAATATGTGGAAGCCACACTGCCTCATTAAGGCCCCTAGTAAGGGCCTAGCTCTATGAGAACCTCCATCTTGGAGCATAAATAGCAAAGGATTAATTGGGTGCAGGTTTTCCAAGAGGAAGCTCAACTTCTTTAAAAGGCACAGGGACACACCAGAGGCCCCAAACATCACAATGGCAGCTGAAGCCCCCAATGTGTCCCCACACAAAATCCAACAAGTGCAACAAATGGCAAGCACATTCATCAGTTCATAACTAGCCTTGATGAGGCAGTGTGGCTTCCACATATTTTGCAAAAGTTGGGCAATTAAAACCTCTGTTTTTTACCTAGTAGGTAGACCGTGTATTTTTCTAGGCTGGCTGGTTAGTGTGCCGGGAAATGTTTGTTTTTGTACTTTGTAAAGCCCTTTCATGTGCACCTTTTGTAACAACTGAGCAATGCCTTTGTATGAATGGGTCACAGCTGCGGAGCAACTGCACATTAATCATATTTATTATTGAAAGGAGGTGGTTCAGGTTGGGGGTTCAAAGTAACACTCTATGATGGGTGAGAGTGAGCACAGAACCTGTTGTACGTCATACACCACCAATTTAAAGTAGGACTATTACCATGTGAGCCTCTGTATTTAGTCATACAGTTGGTGAACCATTGTCTGACACTATGGTAAGTGAGTGAATAACTAATAACGTAAAATGACAAACTTCATCAAAAACAACATTCAGCCTACACTGGGGCCTGATGGGATCGGTAGTACAGCACAAATATTCTCCAGTAAGGTTATCGTGGTAAATATATAGTTTAGGTACAGGTTAGCATTTAGTTTAAGCTGGTATAGCTCAAGTATTTCTTGTGTCACAAAGTACAGTGAGCAGCTATTCGGTAACACACAGTCACAAGTCAACTGGTATAAATGCGGAGCAAAACAATTGAAATAATACTGTCCCATTAACCCCTTCGTGACGGGAGACGTACACTGTACGTCCAGCCACAAAGGGACCAAATGACTTGTCACGTACACTGAACGTGCCGAGTTATTTGCTGCTTTAGAGTGCTGTTAATCGCTGATAATCAGCTTTTAACATTCATTAATGTAAGGACGTAAGGATACAATGAATCAGTAAATGATAGTTCAGTTAGAAATGGCAGCAGACAATCTAATGCATGACAGAAGAGATGTCAGTCAAAGTACAATAGCGCTAAATACTGAAAATAGGCCTGGCCAGGAAGGGGGTTTAACACCTGGTCTTTAAGTGGTTAAAGGCAAATGGACCAGAAGCCCTCCACATCACAATGGCAGATAAAGCCTACAGTGGGTCCCCCACACAAAATCCAACAAGTGCAACAAATGGCAAGCGCATTCATCAGTTCATAACTAGCCTTGATGAGGCAGTGTGGCTGTAACATACATCACTTCCGGCATTCTGACACCGGAGAGGGGATCGAAAGGAGATTGTATGCTGATCCCCTGTCACCCATGCTGGTCCTGGGCTGCACCGGGGACAACGGAGCTTGGGACCAGCGGAGAGGGGGGTGCAGTGATTGGCACCTGATGCAAGCAATCCAGAGGCTCTATAGCCGCTGGCTCGCTTGTATGTAAACAGGCATCATTGTCTGTTTAAACATTTTGACAGTTTCCCGCTGGAGTGCAGCGCGCACGAGTGGGCAGGGCTAACAGGCCGTCTTTTGATGGCCACTCACATCCAAGAAGCTCCCGGCCGACCGTTTAACCACAATGGCTGGCCGGGAGGCAGTTAAAGAGGTTGAATCAACATTGGATACATAGTACACATTGTTACTCATGTAAAAAATCCCCCCAAAAATAAAGTTCCACAATTTCAATTCTAAAATCAAATTATGTCATCCAGCAAAATAGATTCAGAGTCAGTTCAAAGGAGCAAAGCCCAATGACTTGCCAAGACGATGACCCATGGGGTTTAATGCATCCCCAAGCATGTTTTTTAAAGCATTTTTTTCTTTTTAATGCTGCCCTGCAGCATTAAACCAGCGTTAAAACCTACATTCAAAACTCTTTTCCCTATGAAAGATTTTAGACCCCTAACGGTATTGCCTAGGGATGCACAGATAGCAGTTTAACAGTATAGAGTATGAGTACAGATTTTTTTTTTTATAATTTATTTTTATTCAGCTTGAATGTTGTAAACAACAAATACAAATAGCAAGGCTATAGGTGGGTGGACAGGTCCCGTTGCATGTAACATTATTGATTGAAGCAAAGTAAGATATCAAACAGGTCATATGAGGAGGGGAACATCCCCGAGGGACTCGGCTGCAGATGTAAATCTGGGTAGGCTTGTATTCAGGTCCATGAAAACCTCATGTTAGGGTTGAGAAGGAGGGGGATGGGGATGTAGGAAGAGAAAAAAAAAAGAAGAGAAAGAAAGAGAGAGGGAGGAGGGAGTAGAAAGAGAGATGGAATAGAGAGAGAAGAAAGCACATGGATTAAGCAGTATCTCACGTTTGTAAATATCTAGATTTGCATTCCAGAATGTGGAGGGGGCAGTCGTTTGTCTCATAGTATTTTCAAAGCTATTTGAAGCGATCTGAATTCATATACTCAAGCCAGGGCATCCATATGGTGTCAAATACTGTGTGTCTATTGTGCAAGTGGGCCGTTAGCATCTCCAGGTGCATGATGCGGCATAGCTCTCCGATCCATTCCTTTACTGTAGGGACTCTGGTAGAGTTCCAATGCCTTGGAATAAAAGAGCGGGCTGAGGATACGAAGAAGCAGGGTAGCTCTTTTTAAAAGTGGGAGATGGAGCCTGGGAAGATGGAAAGGAGGGCGACTTTGGGAGAGGGAGTGAGGGGGGAACCTGTGACCTGTCTGTAGATCTCAAAAATGTGATCCCAGAAGGGTGTGATCTGTGGGCAGGTCCATCAAATGTGGAAGTGGGTACCATCTTGTGAAGAACATCTCGAGCAAACTGAGGGAGAGCCAGGGAAGATGCGTTGTAAGAGACTGGGACATCAATACCATCTCGTCAGGAGTTTGTAGTTTGAGTTTGATTTTTTTGGGTACTCACCGATACTGAAAGTCCCATTAAGGAAGCCGATTGGCGTGTAATAAGCCCGGCTTCATGATTAGTATCGGTATCAGGGCATCCCTAGTATTGCCCATGGTCTTTTTCATCTAAAGCTTGCAAACTGACCTTTTTCATGGGTTCACTTAACCTCCTGCAAATTGAACATTGCCCACTGAGTGTGATTAGTTTACAAATATAAGTTCAGTGGTAAATTCTAGATTGCAATACACTTACCAGCCTGCATAATTCTACTAATGCAGAAATGGGTCAGGTTTAGTACAGCCCTGTTTTGGTGCTGCTGTCTAAGTACACAGCAGGCAACTCAGACAACTAGCAAACATTAACCTTTTCGAGTCTAAACTGTCATTTGTTGCATCCTACCCTATCATGGTTTCCAAGTTAATTTAACCTGTATGACTTACTAGTAATGTCCATAAATCCCTACCACAACTTCACAGGTTATATGCAACTGAACACAGAATGTAAGCATTGAGTGATTTTTTTCTTTTTGATAATAAGCAATGAGAATAAAATCAAATGAATTTATCAGTTGAAGGTAAACAGCATAGTTTGTGATTTACTCCACTTCATTAATCTGCTAATTTTAGAGCTGTACAGATAAATGTAAATTTAACTGAAGAAAAAAAAGATTTAATTATGGCTTGATTATCTGACATAAATCTCAATAATGTATGCTTCCTATGTCATAAATTGTAAATTAATTGCCTGACAAAAGTTGAATGTTGTAATCATTTGTTTTCTATGTAATTAATTCAAGACAATAAAAACACACAACTGATTTATTTTAAATCAGATTAGCTTTTTCTTGATACAAGCTAATTAAGTATTATTGTCAGTTTATATGCCACAAGTTGAAATTGAAAATGTTGTATTTTATGTTAACTTTTTCATTATGATTTCATTTGCTTTATGTGTATCCAAGCAATCAAAAGTGATATATTAATTAAGAAAATATAAAGACGATATAATCTTTATGTTTAAAAAAACACAAACTGATGTATTTTTACTACATTTAATCACCTTTTTTATTTACATACAGTATACTATGAATATGAAAGTAGGTTGCAGTAAGATTTTTGCATTAAATAGTAATAGTTAAGACCATAGATATAAGAAGGTGAACAACTATGTTGGCGTGATCCAACCACCCTATGGCAGCACAAACCAGTGGCATTACAAGGAGGTGCAGCCCACACTGGGTGACAACATTAGAGGTTTTTTCAAACCAAAGATCATTAGGCTTGAAAAAGAGGGAACCCCTCGAAACGCGTAGCTGACTGCCAACCCTGCCCTTTGTGTCACTCTTTTATCCGAGCACATTTCCTTTGGACATCGAGCACTGACCCACAGCACCTAGTGCACTCCCGACAGTCTTCCCGGACACGGTGTGGAGACACACGGCGAGTTGTGTCCCACAGCCGACCGCCATCCACCTCTTCCATTTCCAGCTGCCGCGGCTCGGCCTGGCCAGCCGAGTACATGTGCCTGTGATAAAATCAACACCGCGGTTTCGGTCCGGCAGCAATCCATCCTCTGCTGCTTACCCAATAAGACCACAAGACCCCTGATGCCAATCAACTGGGGACCTCCAGGCACGCCTGCTGACATCCCAACTGTAAGTCAGTCATCACTTGTTTTAGTTTACATTGCTAGCCACACCAGGCTTGCTAGCACACATACAGGTAGTTGCGCTCTTCAGTCCATTGTGTTGTTTGTGATCCACAGGGTTCCTCTCCCTGTATTGAGGAGCTTTGCACACCTTTTCCTAGTGTTTACATTCCAGCAGGGTGTCCTTCCAACAGGAGTGCACTTCTTCATTTGTTTCATATCCTTTGCATTACACTTGGTGATGTAAGGCTTGGATGCAGCTGCTCAGCCACGGAAACCCATTCCATGAAGCCAGTGGCAGACCTAAGGAACAAAGGGCCCTGGTGCAAGATTTTTTTTTGCTCCCTCCTCCCCCCCCAAAAAAAACACAAACTCCCCAATCCACACCCCCTAAAGCAACCACAAAAAATAAATGTGAAAAAATAGATCGGAAAAATATTTGAGCATATTTATTTATTACAGAGAAATCTGAGCACTGTGTCAGTGTAAGCAAATTTAACAATAAAATAAATATACTATAAAACAAAACAAGATAAGCAGGAACAGCAGAGAAAGCTTTGAATTCTACACCTCTTGCCGGTCACACATTGTTACTCTGGAAACAAATGGGTGTGGCTACGTTAGAATGTGTGACCACGTGGCTGGTCACACATTCCACCTCAAAAATGGGCATGATTACATTAGAAAGTGTGATGACGTCAGGGGTCACACATTCTAACGCAGTCACAATCTGTGATAGAACACCGGAGTGTGATAGGAGGCTGAGCGGTGTAGGATGAGAGACGCTGGCTGCTCACAAACGCTCTCCTCCCGCAGCGCTGGGCCGTCTGTGACACTTTCTCTCCTCCCCGCTGGGACACAGAGCAGCGCCCAGCGGGGAGGAAAGAAAGCAGGGATGCGCCGCTGTATCGGCCAAAAAATTGCACTTTCGGGATTTAACCAAAAGTGCCATTTTCTGCCGATATGTTTCAATGGCTGATATATCGGTACATTACTAATATTACAGCAATGCAGAATGGCAAAGGCTATAGAGGACTACACATCCCAGCAATACTTTATATAACAATAGCATTTCTGTATAAAGTACTGCTGAGATTTGTAGTCCTCTATAGAGGGTCCCATTCTGCATTGCTGCAATGCAGAATGGCACTACAAAAACCAGCTACAAATAATAATTGTTTAAATTAATTATTTACACTTACCTCTTCTGGCTGGTCTTCTGCTGTTTCCTGGTGGAGGATTCAGAAAAAACAAGTGTCTGTTTCCTGCTTGCTGTGGAGTTTGTCCTCATTCCTCAGATCGATGTGTGCCTGGCTGCCTGCCCTGCCTTCAATTTTCATGTGTCACTACTGTCCTTGGCTCACGCCTCGCGGCTCACTTCTTGCAGGGGTCGGCGGGCCCCATAATATCTGGGTACCCTAACCCAGTAGCGGCCGTGTGCCTAGCCCCGCCCCCCTCCCCCAATTCAGGACATCGGACTCGGAGTGTGGGAAATGGAATGGATCATATTAAGTATCAGTATACTGCTGCGCTGCGGCCGGCGGGCCCCCCATCTCTGCGCCGCGAGTGTCAGATAAACGGATGATCCGACACTCCCAGCGCAGAGACGGGGTGCCTGCCGGCCGCTGGATACCATCTGCACAGGCCAGGGCTGTGCTGGGCCCCCCTGAGGCTGAGGCCCTGGTGCGCTCACACCGGCAGGTTGATTGACAAGGTAGGCCCACATCTAACCCCATGCTGAAACACCCATTGGTGAGAAAAAAAAAGTTTATTTTTACTATTGGTAAGTAAAAAATTATTCACCAGGCAATAAAGGAGTTTAATAGTGTGTGCATTATGTAAGGAGGGGTGCTGGGTAAAAGTATTAATGGGCTGTACGAAAAGCCTCATCTGCCAGTTCATCCTCTGAAGATTCATGCTTGATGTTATTAATGTATCTGGACATCATCATACAATTATGACATTTAAAGGCTTCTCATATGGGCAGGGTGTTTGCAGTATTAGCAGGTGATAAAGAAATCCCCTACTTTTTTCAAGGCTCCTCTTGAAAAAGTAAGAGCCAAAAAGGATTTTTTCCCCAATGAGAACGGGGTGTTCATGGAGACCAGTTAAGAGTTATCAAGCAACGTGAATGGTCAGAGTAAATTAGGCAGATAACCAGCATTCTTGAGCATAGGGAGGATCAGTCAAAATAGTATTGTATCAATACACGCCATAGTGTCATTCAAAAATCTTCCCAGTGCAAATGAATAACAGCAAGCCTTCCTCATTAATTGATTCCACCTGATCACACTGGGGCAACTCCACAAGGCAGGGAACCTTAACATCTATAGAATGATAGAAAAGGAGAGTGCCCACCCCACGTGAAGGATCGTTCAATCATTTGCTTTTAAAAAATGGTAATGTACTCACAAGAGAAAAGTGACACAAGCATATCCAATGGTTCCCCTCACAGGAGGCTATCGCCCATCAGAAGCCACAGCACAGCCATGTCAGCTTACGACCAAAGTTGTCTTCCAGCAGCAAGTGGCAAGGGTTAACACGTTTCTGGGGCACACCCCCTTCTTCAGAACCCTTTTCCCATGAGGAAAAGATGAATCATGTAAGGTGCAATTAGTGCAGGGCTTAACATTGCTGTGGGAAGCCCAGGCAGGATCTCAATCAGAAAGTGAACAGTGCAGAGCTTTGACAAGGTGCATCTTAGGGCATACCTCACCAGGCCAAGCAATCCCCAAAGTAATTTCATTTTAAGTTAGTCAAGAAGTGATGTTTTCTCTGATAACATTTGAGGGCAGTTCTTTAACACCTTAAGTCTGGCTGTAAGCATATATGTGTCAACATGGAGTAGGCCTTATGCATACCTGGGTTTGTGCTGATAGCACCACTAAGACTGAGCGGCAGCTGACAGCTCCTGGTAAGAATGATCATGAATCGGTAGGATGGGTTTCTGATTATGGGATTACTGTGATAGCCGATCACATTGATCAACAGTTTGAGAATACTCACCTTAATCTTTTCATCCTCAGAACATCTGTGAGCAGAAAAAGTTAGACTTGTATATATGATCTACTTCTGCGCTACTACCTATTGCTCTACAACTAAAATTTAAACTAAATAAAGCTAGCCAGAACTTAAATATAGTAATAGACCTATAATAATAACTGAATATCTATTACGTGTGGTGCTGTGTAAATTCCTATATAAAGTTATAACTAATAGTGTTTTACACCACTGTGAATTAATCTTCAATCCATGACGATCTTTTATCCCAAAACGTAGTGTTCATCACATATTCTTACTTGTGGACCTTCCCTTCCACCTCTGTGGTTGTGTGCTCACTTCAAGAGTTGGACTTAGAATACATCTTAGGTCTAGGAATCAAAGATCTTGCTGCACTCCTAACCGAAATATCAAAGAACCCGTTGGGACGGGTGGGTGCTTGTAGTGACCATGGATGGCACCGTGAGCAACTAAGATAAAGAAATACCGTCACCAGCACTCCAAAGGATGATTAAGCAAAAGTCAATTTATTGGCACATTGCCATTCAAATGCAAGCGCTTTCGGGGCCTCAGGGGGTCCCCTTTATCAGGCTCAGAATGACACAGTAGTGAAGGATCAAACACCTTCACTACTGTGTCATTCTGAGCCTGATGAAGGGGACCCCCTGAGGCCCCGAAAGCGCTTGCATTTGAATGGCAATGTGCCAATAAATGGACTGTTGCTTAATCATCCTTTGGATTGCTGGTGACGTTATTTCTTTATCTAAATCTCAGGTCAAAAAAAATTCCGGCCATAGTGCTTTCCATGTACACAATTTATAAAAAAACTTAAAGCGGACCTTTACGCTGCAGTATTGAATTTGTAACAAAATAATTATTCCCATAACCATTAATAAACCATAAACACATTAGACTCATTAAAAAGCCGCTTCATAATTTTTAAGTACCTTGTTTTATCTTTAAAATTCATTGCCGCAATGCAGTGGGTAGCCATGTTTGCTGTGGGAAATGCCCTTTTCTTTCATCCTCCCAGGAAAAGGCAAAAAAAACCCAAAATGGCTGCAACATCTCCACAGCCATTTTCTTTCTTTTTTTTTTCTTGAATAAGATCTCATTTTAATAACATAGCAATCCCATGATGCATTGCGTTGGAAAACTGAACTACTTTGCACCTGGAAAGCAGGAAGTGAGTCTTCTGCAAGTATAAGTATTTCAATATAACAGAATTTTACACCTGACATGTCTAAGTTATTATTAATCTGCATAGATAGAGGAATGCATTGGTGTAAAGGTCCACTTTAAAAAATGAAGAATCACTCACAATAAAAAGTGTGCAATCCACTCGCTTGGGATTTCCTGCAGCAGGAATCCATCATCTGCTGTTTTACAAGTGGCAGCGGTCACCCATTCAAGTTAATGATTGGGTGACATCTGCTGCATTTGAATGCTTGCACACCTTATGTAATCGTCTGTGATATACTTACATGTGGTTAGGAGTCGGTCGCTATCCCTGGATGCACAAACAATTACAAATGGTGTGCCAGCATTCAAATGGAGTGGCTGTCACCCAATCATTAACTTTAATGGGTGACAGCTGCCACTTATAAACAGCAGATTATGGACTTCTAATGACACCTAATGTATAAGTTTGAAAGAGCTGTAAAAATGTGGAATAGGTTTCCCCAGTAACTAGTTCCAGATCAGTTAGTTGTTTGAAAAAAAATCAGGATGCATTCCTAATTCTACAGAATATATCAAGATATTATCATATTATAAGAAAACAATCACCACAGATTGTTGATCCAATGAATATCCGATTGATGAGATCAGGAAATAATTTTTTTTTTAAGCAAACTGAACCAAGCTTTATAGTTTTTTTCTTCCACTGTATCAACTGTGGGTAACTGTGGGCAAAGGGTTCTGTTTATGGATGTGTTTCTTCTTTTTTTTTCCTTGATGCACTTGTGTCTTCTTTTCAACCTGACTAACTATTGAACTATGTGAATGGTAATCACTTATTTATTTTTTTTGTTTTACATAACGGAGTAAATTTTAGTCTAAATTTAGGGAAAAGGGCTGTTTATTTGATATGTTTTAAAACAACAAGTAAGGGAATAGTTTTTTCCAATATTTTTCATATTTTATAGTAAAAAAATAAAAAAAGTAATTTTTAAACACCACCAAAAATAAAGCTCAAACAGTCTCCTAAAAGGGTATACAATTAATTTGGGTAACTATTGCATGACCAAGTAATTGCTAGTCAAACTATCACATCACTGAAACACCTATGTTCTGCAATGTATGTGTGCACAGCACAATGCAGTTTCATGTGTAGTGTTCTGCAGTGCAAAAAAATGCAGATGGCACTTATGTTTTGCACACTAAGGTATGTTGTGACCAATTCATTTAGAATGGGCTGCCTAATGCTGCACATTGCAATGCAAGAGACTGCATACAAATATTTGCACTGCAGCAAGGTGTTAGTGGGCCTTCCCTGTTTTATAAGATAAACCGTTAATACTGGAAGTCTGGTTGTTTTGTGATTTAAATACCTTTTTTCCAATAAAATTACAATTATTAAATCTGGATCCCTCAATGTGAGGGGTATGGATATTCAGCCGTACATCGGCTAAGATCAGCCGCACAATGGCTGCCTTTGGCTGCCTTTGGTCAGCCGAACATGCTCTCGAAGACACGGGCTGAAGCAGTACCAGGCCCGACTCCATGTGCTTCGTCCACGATTTGCAGTACCGTGGATCCGTACATGTTTTTCTAGGTTTTTAACTATTTATATGGGGTGTTTCAATGTGGATGATTACACTTAAGGTTACATAAATTAGGTCTTTATGTATTTATTTGTAATAAATGTCATTTTTTGCATGTTGGCTCTTAGCTGTTTGTCTGAGGTAACTCCAACAATTAGTGGGCTTTTTCTTCTTTCTGTGTAACCAAGTATATACATAATGGAGGAAAATCCTCCCCCCTTTCTTTCTTTTCTCTTTTTTTTCTATCTTTTTGTCTGTGTGTCTAGTTTATTGTCTTGTTTTATAGGTTTATAGGTTTATCTGTTTGTTAGTCTTTGGGGAGGGAGGGGTATGCAATTATCTGTAAGCCTGGGAAACCGATCAAGTGAGATAGGTTCCATGTAGATTAGGACATATGACTCCTGTCTTCCTCTTCCCCATCCTTTATCTTGATTCTGGAGCTGATGTGAATAATGATGAGGGGATGAGGGGAGGATAACTCTAAAGATGTATTATGTCTGTCAGAGTACTGCTGTAAAGTGGATTTTTTCTGTTTGGAGATATTTATAATTAATTTTTCCAATTTGTATATATGTATGGAAAATTAATAAAACTATATTTAAAAAAATAATACCTTATTCAGTAATGGTAAACCTGCAAGCACAGTGATCATCCTCACCAGCAAATATGTGTTTTATATATTTAGCAGGTAGGACAGTAAACTTTATATTAAACTGTTTGCCTACAGGTTGACTTTAAATTCACATTTGTTACAAAATACACTAAGGGGTCTATTTAAAAAGCTGCCGTACAGCGGCCGAGCGACGCAGCTCGACTGCGCCGAAGTGTCAGCCGAAGCAGGCGAACGTCCTGCCGAAGGTGGGCCTTTCTCCCCGCAAATGACAGCTGATGGGAGCCAGCTGTGATCTCACAGCTGGCTCTGCCCAGTTGTATTGACAGATCAGTACATACCCAAATGACCTAGGGACACTGAACTGTCACTAAACAATAACAATTGGACGGAGCTGGCCGTGACACCACGGCCAGCTCCACCCAGTTGTTATTCATTGGCTGGGACCTGCTAGAAGACTCTAGCAGGTCCCAG
>NW_017307740.1:140864-182318 GCF_000935625.1 Nanorana parkeri
GAGCCCCCGGCCAATATGAAACAGTTGGGCAGAGCTAGAGGTCACTGCTAGCTCCGCCCAAGTTTTTAGTTTTTCCATTTTTTGAAAATGTTCGGCTGACCGAAGTGCAGCCGATGTTCGGATGAAATCAGCCGTACTGAGCCGCAGTGAATAGCTGAATGTTCGGCTCACTTTGCTACAGCTTGGTTATTCACTCGACTGCCTTTGGCAGCTTTGTGAATAACCCCATAAAAGTGGAGTAACATTTATTTATTGCAAAGTATTTATAAATTCTACTACATGGTATATGATGGCATTTTTAGATTTTCGTGACTGAAATTTAGTGGTCAGAAATTGCAAGCCAGTTCTGTTTTAGCAGTCAAAATCTATTAACCTTGCTATTGTTATCTTATTTGTTCAACATATTTTGGCATGCTGTACATATTTTCTTAAGTGTATGCCTTTAGTCTCAGGGATACTTTTAAAGTATAGACTTGCCAGAAGTTATTTCATTACTGTAGGTCAAAATGTCCTTAAATTCTCCTGTTTGCAAAAGTGATTATTTTATGTCTAAGGAAGATTACAACTGTTCCCCTTGGTATGTTACAATATCTATTTCTCTCTGTTATATGACTTGCCTTGGAATAACTTGGTTCCCTTCAGACCACACAACTCAAAATGTGAAGAACATTTTCTCCTGCCTACAGCAATATTGAAAGTATTAGGTTAAGTGCCCTCTACATTTTCAAAGTCTGAAGTAAAAAAAAAAAAAAAATCAGTGCAACCAATGATAAAAAAGCATGAAAAATATACACATCATATAGTCTTCTATTCACATAATGTTCATTGTAGTTGATGTGATTCCTTTTTTTTTAAGGAATATTTAACATTAAACATATTTAATATTTATTGTTGACAATATATAGGTAAATTGTTGTTTCCAAAAAAATAAAACACTTGCCAGGAATTGAATTTAGTTGGTTGAAAAAAATAATTCACAACAACAATACACAACAGAGATACATGCCAAATATATACAACCATAAAGTCAACTTTCATAGAACTCTGCTGAATGTATTATCATCACAGTGACTTAGTGGTGAGCTCTTCTGCCTTGCAGCACTGGGGCTGAGGAGAGGTTGAGCTATGAAATGCAACACCTAGCAATATTTTCAGAATTCTCTTCCCTAGGCCATCTAGGCAGCGGAGGAACTGACCTTTTTTTTGGCCAACAAACAGTAATATGTGTTGCTTTTTTCTCTTTACTGAATAAAGCATTTTCAGATGGAGAGATCAGCAATGGTAGTTTCAGTGCTTCCTCAGTACCGGTTTTCTCTGAGTGGAAGCTGAATTCTAGCCTCAGCAAAGCAGTGCAGCAGTGTAGGCTATACATGTAGGCACTACTCTTCTTCAGCTCAGATCAAGTGCATGTGGCACTACTGGTAGTCTCCTGGCAAATAGTTTAAGGAAACATGGCTTCTCTGTTACACCATAGTGACAATAGTGACATTCTAAATGTCCCAGACCCACTTACTTGGTAATAAATGTCCTAGGTGCATTCTTTGAAGTTCTTGTCATTGGGTGGTCTGAATGATGGGCGCCAGTCAATTTGAGTAGATTTTATGATTTTTTTGATAGCACTTGCATGAAGAACAGGGAAGACGGATAAAGGGAGCACAGGATACGTTTACAACAAACACAGTCCTTGGTCTTCTGCATAGTCTTCTAACTTTCTGGGTCCCTCTCTCACTATGCTATACTGGCAGGATCCTTAAACTTTAGAGATGGCACCTTGTTGATCTGAGATTCCTGTGTATTCTCAGCCTTAGAGATCAAGGCAGGACAGGAATGGGAAGGTTCATATGTTGCTTCCCAGCTTAGTCACTCACTCACCATCCCTGCGGTGGACAGCTGCAGCTTTGCTTCCTCAAGACCTGGTAGCACTCCATGACAACCAGTATCTTATGGACACCTCCCAAAAGGGTATATTCCCCACAGGTTCCCATACCCCTAGGCCCTCCGGTAGTTACAGTTTGGTAGTTACAGATACATACTCACTGGGTGAAAACTAGGGATGCACCGATACCGATACTATTATCGATATCGGTGCAGATACCGAGTATTTGCGTGAGTACTCGTACTCACCCAAATGCTCTGATGCCAAGCACGAGTACTTCCTGTATCAGGAAGCCGGTCAGCGCGTCATTACACTCTGCCCGGTTTCCTGATTGGCCAGGAAGCTGCCACGAGTGCCGTGTAATGACGCAGCACCCGGCATTCTGATTGGCCGGGAAGCTGGCTTCATGCTCCCTTGTCATGAGATGACGAAGGAGCATGGAGCCGTCTGACCGGCCAATCAGAAAGCAGGGCATTGCATCATTACACGGCGCCTGGCTTCCTGATTGGCCGGCCAGACAGCTCCGGCTGGGTACCAGAGGAAGGCAGCATTCTGGCTGGAGAGGCCCCAGGGGTGACAGGCTTGACATGCCAAGGTAAAAGGGGACAGACTTTCTTGTTTATTGGGAAGCCGGGTGGCGAATCTTTACACGCTGCCTGGCTTCCCGGCTAATCAGGAAGCCAGGTGGCGAGTCATTACACTCCACATGGCTTCCTGAATTTGACTTCCGTTACTAAAAAATTAAAATTATCAGTACTCGATACCAAAATACCGCTACCGGTGCATCCCTAGTGAAAACCCTGGAGGGAAAAGCCCTGTGCCAGGAAGTGCCTCAGATATTTAATAGCTTTTCCATCATGCACAGCAGGGTCCTTAATATTAAGTGTTATCTATCATATCCTGCTGGATCATACTCACATACTCAACACAGTAGGTGACTGAGAATAGTCACGCCTAGTTCAATCCAGCCACAGTGCGTTCCAGTTCGATTCTGGCTGGAACGCAGAGGATTACATTGTGGCCGGTTTACTTTGTTGTGGTGGTGCATTGAAGTGAATGGCACGGCAGCCACGCCCTCCTGCCACAATGCGATCGACTGCACAGGAACACAAGGCACATCAATGCATGCGGTCTGGTCCGGCAGAAAAAATTGTGCTTGCAGCATTGTTTCTGATCGGACCAGACCACAGGCATTGATTTGCCTTGCATTCCCGTGCGGCCAATCACATTAAGGCCAGAAGGCGGGGCTATGGTGCCATTTAGTTTAATGCACTGTCATGCTCCCTCCCGCCCACAACAAAGTGAGCCATCTGCAATGCAATCCAGTGCGTTCCAGCCAGAATCGGATCGGGAACGTACTTTGGCTGGTGTGAACTAGCCCTTAGAGGACACTAGCCAGCACACAGCTTAGAAGACTATCCTCACACTGACAAATCACACACAAAAAACACATTGTGGTACAAAATTTACTCTGAAATCTGTGGGTCAACACATAAAATCTGGACTGTGTGATGCCCATCTTTATTCAATACTTTCCTTTGCACCCAGAATGACAGGGACACACTCCCTAGGACTTCACACCACCAGCATGCAAGTTACTGGTTGTGGTTTGCACTGTTGAGTATGCATTGTTTGGCACATCCAGTCTGACATTGCCAGCCTTCCGAGTTCCCGTTTTACTCCTTTCCCAGCCCAAATATTACTGTGATGCATGAAAGGGCTTCCAGGAACACATCACTAGTACTTTTTACAATTTCCCAAAAACAGTACTAAAGTGCTTTAGGAAAAGGACATACAGATATGATGCATTCTGGAATTCTTATTTAAGCTAGCAGGAGGAATAGAATAATATCAGCCAAGTGATATTCTTGGTCCTATTTACTTTAGAAAAAGGTAAGGTGAGATGAGGTGTAGTCAACCTATATTTATGTCAATCACCCAATCATGTAAAAATGAAGCTCTATTTAATCAACTGCCCTGCATATGATCAAATATTTGAAATTAAGACAGACTCTCTTTACCTCACTTTACACTAAAATAACTGGCCCACTATTCATCTCACCTAATTGAACTCCACAATTTAGTGAATCAGGCCCAACTATTCAAACTAAAAAAGAGAAAAAACACTAAATATTGTTTTAAGAAACAGCTGATTTTTTTTCAAAGCTGCATCTGAGTAAAATAAAATAGGAACTCTTTAAGCTATTCCATCTGAGGAGTAGTTTGTATTATTTTTTTGTATCGTTATCAGTTGTAAAGAATCGTTCTTTATAAGTATCCATATGAAGTAATTCACTGGTATAGTAAAACCTTTTTCTTGCCTTTTTGCTTTTCATTTTCTGAATCATAAAGTTCTGTTGAGTGTGCATAAAATAATTTTAAAGTTGTGGGAAAGATGAAGTATTGTGAACAAGGATGAGCTACAAAAAAAAGAAAATAAGATTTAGAGAAGGTTTTGGCAGTTAAAGAGTGCTTGGGTCTTCAGAACAGGTTACTCAGCAAAGGATTCTAATCCTGGACAGGTGCAGTTATTCAGAGCTCCTGTCAATAACTGGTGCTGCTCAAATAGTGGATGAGGTGGACAGTCTGTGGGTGGGCCAGACCAGGACTGTGATGTCAATTCCTGCTATTGATGCAGCATCATAAAATAGACTACTGGGATTTGTGAGTGAGACACACACAATATGTGTGTTTCCAAGTCTGCAGGGCTAAACACACAGGCCCCTGGTTCAGTTGTTTGTGGAACCTGAGAGGGGTAAGAAACTCTTGTCAGAGCCAGGAGGCTGATTGTAATTTTGTTGCTGTACGAAGCTTGAAATGACCCCTGTGAGGGAAAATACTGTGTTTGTCTACACTGTTTGATAAATAAGCATGGTCGAGAAGCCCTTAAAACATACCTTGGCATGTGGAACGGCCCAATAAATCCATAATCCCTAAACCTAGCACCTTAACCCCACTGAAGTCTATGAGAGCTGAATCTTCTAATTCAAAGCCAGTTTGCAAGCTTTTACTAAAAATGTGCATCGGAAGCTAGGCACTGCTACGGTGAACATGCACTAAAGCAAAAAACCATACCAGGCTACATTCCCTCAACATTGGTAGGGTATTTTGCAGGGGGGCTCCACCAGACAGGGCATCTTGTCCCCATGTTGATAAGGACAAGGACTGCATGCCAAATCCCTGGACTAGTGGGTCTCTGGGGAGACTTTTTGGAACAATTCCTTGTTGACCCACCAACACACACATGACAGCCCAATCTGACAATCCTCTCCCGCCAGACTCCCATTGCAAACTATATTTCACTGATGCTGCTGAATTGTAAACAACAGGACCAGGCAACATGGCCAGCATAATTGACCTGGAATTCTGCCAGCTTGTTTACAATGTGAAAGAGGTTGGTGGGCTGCTAGTCATTCTTTTAGTGGTGGTAGTAATACTGGCTCTAAATTAATGACTTCACAGTGAAGCAGTTGGTGCTTTGGTGCGTTAAATTAGGTCCATTAGGTTCACTCATTTGGCATACCTTGAACTCAGGCTTGACCCAAACCTCAAGCTCAAGGAAAGGGTTGCCACCATAAAGCTGGCCATACACCTTACAATTATCTGCAGATTTTCTGTGGTCAGATGGAAAAGGTGCAACAGATTTCTCCATCTACACTTAAATGTGTGGATGGAGTAATCTCCACCTGGGTCAATCTGTTGCACTTTTTCCATCTGACCACAGAAAATCTGCAGATAATTGTAAGGTGTATGGGCACCTTTACAGAGCGGATTTGAGGATCTACAGCTGAGTGATACACACATAAGCTACATTTTTGTTAATAGTTAAGGTACTTGAATACATTTTTAAGTTCTGACTTACTGCAGTCTTGATGTTTAAGGCCAGAACCAGAGTAATATAAATTGACTTTTCTTGATCATACTCTTGTAGCTTTATTATGCAAGCCAAAATGGGCAGAATATGGACTTTAGCTGTGCACCATAGATTGTGCTGTCTGCCTGGCCACCACCCATAGATCTTCTCTTTCATACTGTTTGGGTATTCTACAGGTCAGGACATGGCATCAGACTGTTCTTTATCAAACATAATGATTTGCACTTTCTATGTAGTAACAATCCTCAAGTAACTAAACAAGTAATTTTCAAAATATGCAGCACAGAGTTGCACCATTTTATCCTATCATTTTGTGTGATAGAGGCTAAGAGGAACAGAAGGCCTTTCTTAGCCACACATATGCAGCATGTTTTGTAATTCTTCCACAGTCCATAGACAGACAAATTTGTAACCATCTTAAGAAAAAGCAAACATCATACTGATAAATTTAAAATTAGTGCTGTTCTAGAACCCCTACCAACATTCTGGGTGTTGCAGTGTATTCAGTAATAGTTGATAATCACTGATAATCCAAATCAAAATTGTATCAAAACATCTAAATCATACCCACCCATGACACAATATGCTACAGGGTCTTTGCTTAGTTACGTGTGAAATAGTAACAAATCAGTCCATTTTCAACAGTTTGTCTATTCATGCAATGTGTACATCAAGCCATGATAGACCCCCAAATCCTGTGTATTTTCACAAGGTGGACTGAGGCCCACCTGAAAAAAATAATCTGAAATACAAAGGTCTTAAATCGCTGATCACTTTATTATTTACCTTGTGGCACTGTTAGACTGCAGGCTTCAAGATCAGGAACATATGTATCTCTTCTTCATAGGAATCTTCACATCTATCAGTGCAGTGTTCATATAATAAGACATAAAATAACAGATGATAGTGCTCTCTGTTTCCAATCAAATGTGTTAAATAAAACACAGTAAAACACTTACATAGAATGTACACTATTCGTGCACCAGAATCTCAAAATCTCAATATAGAGCAGACCTCCACTATCCAAAGAGAGATGACAGAGATGCACTCACCACTAGAATTCTGCTTGTCTAGACAGGTAACCTGCGGAAAAATACGGTTCCCTGCGGTTGGTTAGGATGTTTCATTGTTTCGGGATTCGGTTACGAAATTCAAGTCGGTTCAGGTTTTGGATTCAGACGAAATACGAATTTTCCTTAGTTTGGGATGAGTTTACGAATATTTGTTGCGAATGCCACATAAAACAATTTGCAGATATTAATACTAAAGTTGAATCTCCTAGACCTGAATGGTATTCAGGATCCGAAATTCTGAATTGCATTCGGAAGCTCCCGAATGCCATTCGGTTCTGGAAACCATATACGTATATTACTAAAGCTGAGGCTTCCATACCTGAATGGCATTCGGGAACTCCCAAATTCAATGTGGAAATTTGGTTCCTGAATGCCATTTGGGTCTAGGAGCCTCAGCTTTAGTATTATATGTAAATACTGTATATGGCTTCCATGTTGCTGTAACAAGAATTTGTGTTCCATTCGGATTAATTAAACCGAAAACACATCTGATTGACCAGAAAAGTCACATTTCCAATTTAGTTTAGTTTTTGAATGAAATTAGGACAGGATATGAAATTCGGAAATGGAATTTTGGATTTGGACACACTTGGATGCATTGGGATTTGGAAATTCGGATTTGTGTCCAAATGTCCAAATTTTGGAAATTCATACAAATGAAACAAATTGCACAGTCTATGCCTTGTCACTTAGCTCAGCCCTACATAAATTACATAAATGTGACTTCATCAGGGTCATTTGCTACTCTCTTTTACTCTGCACACTGTTTTATGCAGTCTACATGCCCACATACAGCCAACCATGTAGTTGTTAGAGTTGACAACATAACTTTGTTTTATTATCATTGAAGATCTCATCCCTTTCCATGATTCTATTACTTTTGCCAGCACCATAAAAAGAAACTGTGACCACTACTTCAGCAGACTGGGCTTTACAGTTGCAGTACTTCCAATGTCCTAATTGGCAAGCACACTAGGTTTTCTATCATGAACATGGAAAGGCCAATAGCTCCGAATTATACAATTCAATTTTTATTTTATCATTATTTAATTTTAATCAGTTCACCTTATATGTTAATGATAGCAACATTTGCATGTTCTACATTTGTTTGTATATCTTACAGCTTTAATATAGAAAGATAAAGGGAAACACTTCAAAGTCTCTGCAGCACTAAAAAGGCTTTTATAATATTATTTTAAATCAATGTTTTATTTGCCTTCTTGTCCTCCAGCCAAGATGACATTATGTTTGCTTTATTGTGTTTATTCTTTTATAACAGTCAGTTTTCAATGATAGTTAATTTGTGTCACTTTAGCACCACATAAAAATACATCTTTTTCATTCTGAGTATAAATATAGATAATATGCTGGAAGTGATTTTTCTATTTGCCCACAACATTATTTAAGTTTAGTATTGTATTTTTGTCAGATAAACGTAGCAATCAAACCTATTTGAAAGCTTTATTTCCTGTTTTTTTCTGTTTCACTACTTGTTCTGTATTCAGTCAATATAAAATTACACTTTTTTTTCTTTGGCTATTATAACATAGCACTGCATATTTATATACCAAACACATCTTTAACTGCAGCATAAAGACACTTACTTTAGAAGACTGTAGTTTAACTAGATGTATTTTGCAGATAACACTTAAAGTGCCTTTTAACATTGGAGAATGTCCTAAAGAGTCTTTGTTCAATGGGAATTTCAGATATACAGTATGTAGGCCTTCTCCAATACTTGATAGCCAAGTCTGTTTTGGTGTAAACATTGACTGACCAGGATGACATTTTTAACCCTTATGGCTTTCCTCCATGAAAAGTTGCCCCTCTATTGCAAAACATGCAGATTTGCCCAATATGACAATATAAATGTGCATGTTTGTACAATGATTGATTGAAATAACTTTCATTTGGTGGCCATATCATGCATGCATCACCAACCTAGGTATAGAGTTTACAAATGTTTAGATGAATTCCTTTATAACTCCAAGCCAAATTAGGGCTTGTAGCAAAAAAACAGATTAGGATAAAACAGATGTGGCTAAACTGAGTGGATTGTCTCACCAAAACCAGAGTTTATCCCAGAATATGCTGAGCCATAATACTTAACCCCTTATCAGTCACGAAGGGGTTAAATATTCATCACAGGTCACTGATTTGCCACTAGGTCAAGTTACTGTTGCTGCTAGGACAGCTACTTTTTACAGGCAGACGTGGCAGGGTAAATAGGCAAAATGCATTAGGGAGTAGAAAGAAACCCCATACTCAAAACCAGGATTTTGAGCAATCCATGAAGTAAATGCTTCTGTTACCTCAAGTTCAAAGGATAGGTTTATAATATCTATTCAGTTTCCTTTTCATTTGCCTTAAAAAAAAATCAAATTTTTTTCCCCTTAAAAAGGTATAAAACTATTACCTAGATATGTAAGCCGGGGGTGTGGCTAGGGAGCGGATGTGAGCAGGCGTGCACACGTGGATCTAGTGTGGATTTAGGGGCAGGCATCCTGACTGTCCTATGCTCTGCTTTAAACTTTACTGGCCGATTATTTCCCTTAAAACGGAACGGATCATATTGACTTGGGCGAGCAGTAAGAGGCAGAACGGATCATATTGACTTGGGCGAGCAGTGAGAGGCAGAACGGCGTGTCCTTTCCTAATCCTTTTATACCTGTGCCCTGGTCTGCTGGAGCGGTGGATGTGGATCGATCCATCCCGTGGAGTTGCGTTGGAGCTGCGGCGGATGCCGCTCTGAGTCGCGGTTAGTGGAGGCTGGATGGTCGGCTGAGAAGGAGCTCTGGCGCTGTTCCTGTTGTTGGCTCCCTCCAGTGGTTGTGAGTAGGAGCGCAAAGAGCTGGACGGTGGAGAAGTTGGAGGAGGGTGATTTTGTTCCCCCTAGTGGCACATAAAGAACAATGCGGCTGTTTAGTGTGTAATGGATGGTCGGTTGAGAAGGAGCTCTGGCGCTGTTCCTGTTGTTGGCTCCCTCCAGTGGTTGTGAGTAGGAGCGCAAAGAGCTGGACGGTGGAGAAGTTGGAGGAGGGTGATTTTGCTCCCCCTAGTGGCACATAAAGAACACTGCGGCTGTTTAGTGTGTAATATTTGTTCACATAAAAGGATAAAATACATAAATAAAATGACTAGAACTGGGACAAAAAAAGAGACTGTCCAAGAGGCTGATAGTAGGGGGGGAATTAAGCAATCACCATGTGAGCCGAAACAGTCCAGTAAAGAGAAGCAGAAAGAAGTGGCTTCTAGATTGGAAATATTTGCCAGAAGAACTACCACAGGTACTGACGCCAATCAAATAAATAAAATGCGACTAAGTTTGGGAGATAGGTCTCTCTGTAAAGTGCCCGAGGATGTGTCTGAGTAGGAGGGGGGCACAGGGGGGACTTTGGATATATCCAATAGATGGTTATCTCTGCAAAATCCTGACGCTTCAGGTGACCCCACTCTGAAAGATGTGTTCTCAGCAGTAAGGATGGGCTGCATGTTCGAGTCGACCATAGGTTCGACTCGAACATTGCATGTTCTAGCGTTCGCCGAACGCCGAACATTATGGGATGTCCGCGGTCTGTTCGACCACGGCACATCCCACAATGCACTGCACCGTCCGAAAACGGTAATTGGCTACAGTCCTGCACCTGACCGTAGGTCAGGTGCAAGACTGTGCCAATCAGGGCACAATCCAATAATATCACTCTGGCATCCATGGCGGAGCAAATACAAGCTACACGGACAGATATATCCTTCCCCAGACAAGATATGCAAAAGTTTGGAGAGAGGTTGATGGAAGCAGAAGATAGAATTAATAAACTGGAAGATGTAAATATTTCTATATCTGCAGATCTTACACTGATGTTGCAAAAAGTTAATATTAATTCTCATAGGATCGAAGAATTGGAAAATAGAGCAAGACATAATAACATCAGAATGGTAGGAATGCCGGAACAGTCTGAGGGGTTAAATCTGGTGGCTTATATGGAAAAGTGGATAATAGAGAAAATAGGAAAAGAACATCTATCTCCTATGTTTATGATTGAAAGAGCTTATAGAATTCCTGCACACACTCCGGTACATGGGTATTTGCCAAGGACTATGCTGTTTAAAGTAGCCAATTACAGAGACAAGGAGGCAATCCTTCGGAAAGCTTGTGAATTGGGAGCTATATTTGTGGCAGGTGCGGGAGTGATGTGATTCTCAGACTTTTCACAGGAAGTTCAGAAAAAAAAGGGCTCAATATCAGGAAATGAAAAAACGAATGCGCCAGATGAAAATACAATATTCAATGCAATATCCAGCAAAAATGCGTATAATTACTAATGAAAGGACTAATTTGTTTGTATCTCCATTAGCAGTTTCAGTCTGGTTGGATAAATATCCTGTGAGTAATATAAGAGGCTAGAAGCTATGAGGAATAATGTGGGATATGAGGATAGAGTATATTCTGAGTATTAAATACACCATGCAGAGATCTGGAGTGTAAGATGAATGTCTTGGTGAAGTTAATGTCTCTAATCCCCCATGTGGCTCCTGAGTGGAGTATATTTATGTGGGGGATTAATGTAGTAATTTTTTTTTCAATGTTATTTCTGTTTTGTTTTTTTCCTCTTTTCTCCAAGTACCAAATCTTTGTTTATTATTATTTCTCTTAAATGTCAAACCTTTACTTATATTGGAGGGATAGGTCTAATTGGTTGGTATCATAGTATATTGTAGTATGTTTTGTACATAAGAATTAAATTCAATGGATAAAAAAATATATATATCAATAATATCTTGGAATGTCAGGGGTCTGGGCAATAAGACAAAGCGTTGTGCGGTACTATCCAGCATTATGTCTCACAAGCCGTCAATTATTTGTCTTCTGGAAACGCATCTGATGGGAGATAGTGTTGGATGACTGTAACGCAGATTGCTGCAGTATACAGCACATGCATGTTATTCGGCATACACCTAGAGGGGTATCAATACTAGTCTGAAAATATATAGCTTTCTCATGTATACAAGCATTAAGAGAGTAGATATGTATTTTTGCATTGTAAAATCTATTATGTAGAATGTGTGCTGGTAAATATATATATTTCTCCTCTCTACTCTAATGAGGTCCTCCGGAAGCTGTTATTATTTATTAAGAATAAGTTACCTATTTTTGTTATTGTGATAGGGGATTGTAATAATTACATGAATGAGACACTAGATAAATTCACGGTAAATAAGCACTAAGATACTACAAAAAATACTTATTTTTATAATTTTTTTAAAGAAATTGGGCTATAGGATGTGTGGCGTATGTTGCACCCAGATGAACACTAACATACATGTTTTTCAAAGACACATAACACATTGTCTAGGGTAGATTTAGTTTTATGTTCAGTTGATTTAATACCACTAATTAAATCGGTTGAGATACAACCAAGATCACTATCAGATCACTCGCCAATAATTATTATTATTGAAACGGGGGGACGTTTTTTTACTTTGCCTTGGAAATTAAATCCGGGATGGTTAACTTTATTGTCAGCACAGGAGAAATTAGAAAGTGAGATATTAATGTTTTTGAGCACAAATATGAATTCTGCGTCACATGGGGTAGTATGGAATTCTTTAAAAGCATATATGAGGGGATATCTATGTCAGCAGATTAGTAGGATGAGGATGCAATGAAATAGGGAGTAGGAAGAGGCTCGTAAAGAAGTGATTCATTTAGAGACACAGTTTGTGTTAATCCTAATGTAACGGCTGGTGATGATTGGACTGCAGCACAAGAACAACTGAGACATATTCAAAGTAAGAAAGCTAAAAATAAACTATTTTTTAGTAATCAGAAGTACTGGGAAGAGGGGGAGAGTTCTGGAAGACTGTTGGCACAGTTGGTGAAGGCGCAAGAGCAAGTCCCATTTGTAGGTGTGTTAAAGGATATGGACGACCAATTGTGCAGCGAGTCCAATAAAATCCTTTCACTCTTTAAACAGTACTATAAAGGGCAAAAAAACAAAAACAAAAAAGAGAAAAAAAACGTGATAGGTCAGCCTTAGACATATAAGAACAGGGTGTAAGTGGTGTTAGTCAGGTTCTGAGGAAGGGGGCGTGCCCCAGAAACATGTAAACCGAGACCACACGGGCAGTGGACGCTGATGCTGTACATCTTTTCAGACTTCCGCTGCTAGATGATTTGACATCCCATTGTTTTCTACATGCCTTTTTACTACCAACTTTTTGTAAGTACAATACATTTGTGCGTTTTTATCATTAACATTCGGTTTACACTATGAAGGCGCTCCTTTTTGTTTTTTCTCTCAGATTGAAGGTCCTTTGACCTGTGGGAGCTGCCTCTTCAGTGTGTTCATTATCATTGCAACTGGCCGATATTGCACGTGGAGGCGCCGGTATTGTTTCCTGTCACTAGTACTATGAAGCGGTTTATACCACTAGAGCAACCTATAGTAGTGTAGATCTGGCAAGCTATATAGGTAGTATCCCATTTAATACATTATCCCAAGTTGATAAAGATAGTTTGGAAATTCCTCTCACTATCCAAGAATTAGAGCTAGCGGTGGCTAATTTTCCAAAGGGGAAATCTCCAGGCTTGGATGGGTTACCAATAGAGATATATAAGAAATATGCCTCCACTTTGCTTCCTGTGTTGTTACAAACTTTTGAGGAAGCCTTAGAAATAGGGAAATTGTATATTGTATATGTATATGGCTGCAATTATTCTCTTACAAAAAAATGGGAAGGATGCGTTACTGCCGGAGTCATATATGCCTATATCTTTGCTGGGATCTGATAAGATTTTGGCAAAAGTTCTGGTGAATAGGTTATCGAAGGTTTTTCAGATGGTAATAAACCCGGATCAAAGTGGATTTATGCCTAATAAGTAAACGGCAGGCAATGTGCGAAGGGTATATGTGAATATACAAGTTCCTTCAGAGACAATGGGGAATAGAGCTTTATTATCCGGACATTGCCAAAGCATTTGATAGTGTTGAATGGGATTATCTATGGGCAATATTAAGAGCATTGGTTTTGGACCCTGATATATTTCATATATTAAACTATTATATGCCAATCCCACAGCTTTTGAATTGACGAGGGGAACTAGACAGGGGTGTCCCCTGTCTCCCCTCTTATTCACATTGTCGATAGAACCGTTAGCTAATTTAATAAGACATTCAGATAAGATAGTGGGATTTAAGCGGGGTGAAGAGGAGGATAATATACTACTATATGCAGATGATACATTGGTCTTTTTAGCTGATACTAATTATTATTTATTAGAAGTGATGTCTCTACTTCAGGAATTTTGTAAGTTCTCAGGGCTATGTGTGAACTGGGGAAAATCTATATTACTTCCGATTGATCCTCTTCCGTGTCCATTGCTGATGCAAATTCAGCATATACAAATAGTTGAATCACTTTTTTATTTGGGTATCAGGATTAGAGTAAATGTTGAGGCATATTTGGAAGACAATTTAATATCAATTTTGCAGAAATTTCAGAAACAGTGCAATGTATGGTGCAAACTCCCCCTTTTGCCAGTTGGTAGATTAAATCTTATCAAAATGATTTGGCTGCCTCAGCTCTCCTATATACTGTATAATTCTCCATGTTGGATTTCTCAAACCATAGGAGAATAAATACAGTGTTTTAGGGAGTTGATATGGAAGAAGAAACAAGCACGGATAAAACTAGAAACTTTGCAATACCCTGAAGGAACTGGGGGTTTGGCACTTCCAAATCCCTGGATAATGTTTTTGGCCACACAGTTAAGACACTTGGTGGGATGGAACTTATCAGGACAGAGGATAGGGGCATACGATTTCATTAAATGTTTGTTTCAAAATAGAGACTCCCTTATGGCCCTTGAAACTACTTTTATATTTGAAAGAATTTTCAAATGTCCCCACTTTAAGATTAATTGGTAAAATGTGGAAATCAATTAAGGGGTTATTGGATATTTCTGAATTTACAAAATACACTCCGATATGGGGTAATGCACGAGGTAAACAAACTCCAAGGATTTGGAATATGGAAGAAAATGGGGATTGAGACATTGGCGCAAATGTATGATCATGGTGTCTTGTGCTCGTTTCAACAGTTACGGGCAAGTTACTTACTACTGAATGCCCAATTCTATAAATATTTGCAACTGAGACATGCGCTCATGGTACATCCAGGTGTGCGTGAGGTTTGTATTAATGTAAATGTGGCTATAGATAAACTTTTTGATGCAATTATGACGGGAGGGTTAATTTAAAAAATGTATGCAAATTTATTGCCTGGAGTCCTGAATAAATCTCCTATGAAATGTAAAGTGAGTTGGGAAATGGATTTGGGGCCACTAGAAGATACCCTTTGGAGGGAGGCACTGCTTTCAATCCAATTAGTTTCACCGTCTGCTTTGCATAAATTAACACAGCTCTATATTGTACATAGAAAATACCGGACTCCTGAATTCCTATATAAGATAGGACTTAGGGAAGATTCTAAATGCCCAGAGTGTGGGGTTGAACCAGGTTCGTTGATACATCTGCTGTGACGATGCCCGAAGTTGAAACGATATTGGCAGGAAATAGTGGATATAATAAATATAGCTTTTGGAGTTCATATTTCTAATAATCCATTGATATGTATTCTGGTTATTTTTGGATCCATAAATTTGCAATGGCAAACTTTCTAAGCATGAGGCCTCCTTAACATGCTCATACACTGCAACCTCATATGTGCTTGTTAATCATAATAAACAGTTTTTTTTAAATAAAAACATTTATAAATTATTCCCAAAAACACTCTTCCACCCACATCTAGAGAAGCCTATTGTGAGCATTTTAACCTCTTGCCGTCCGCCCGTAGTAGAAAAATGGACGGACGGCACTGCTGCATTGGCGGGTTGCCGTCGCTAGACGGCATTTTTTTTCTGTGGGCAACCACGGGCAGAAAAGACCCGTCCAATGCGAACACCAGGTACCGGGTGTTTCACATATAGGCGATCAGGGGGTCCATAGCCCGCCGATCGCCTAACAGCTTGTGTTAATGGGATTTTGAGGTACAAACTACCACTTTTTGACTAGCAGTGAAACATTTAATTTTGTCCACAATTCTTCTTCTATTGCCAGAAAGGAAGGGGGGGGGGAGTGCCATTTCCACCAAAATAAAGCCACAAGTTGTGTTTATTTAAAAAAATATGCCTAAGGGCCCATTCACACCACATCCAGATTACCTCCAGACAAGACCAGGCTGTTTCCAGACTCAAAATGCATCCCAATGTATCCCTATAGTATATCTGGCCTCTGTTCCCACCACTGCAGTCTGTTCCAGACCAGACCAGAAAAATACTGCTTGTCCTATTTTGTCGGGTCTGGAATACACTGGAACGCATCAAAAACACATCACAAATGAATGGAATGCACTGGAACACACCTGTAAGACCATTTCAAGCTAAAAAAAAAAATTCCAATCATGAGAAAATCACAGTAAAATCATGGCAAAAATGCAATGCACTATGTTCCAGAACTCGTCCGGCTAAATCCCCCATCCCCATAGGACTGAGGTATGCAACTCTGCACCTGCGGTTCCCTGAACATTCAGAAGTTAAAACATCCACCGTAGACAAACTTTAATTAAAAAAGGAAATTGGTAAGATATGGTTTTATAGGGGGCGTGTCCTGATCTTAATGGCGGCTGGACGTGTCTAATGTCCGCGCCATCCGCCCGCTAACCGCCCGCACATACCGACACACAGACGACAGACATCCCAAGTATGTCGCATAACTTTTGCAAAGGGGAGCGGAAGATGAACCGTAAGAAGACCGGGAAACAGGGGGCGCCAAAGGTACCTGTAGTGAGCCCCCTTGCAGCGATACATGACGGCTGAGACTCTGAACCGAGCGCAGGGAACAGCAGCTCGCTCAAGCCTCTCCCCCGGGCAGTCCCCACGTTAGAGGGCAATGGACTCTTCAACTCTTGGGCTGGAACAGGGGGGTGAACTAGACCATTCCATACTATTGCCCATATAGGAAATGGTGAAAACTCTCCCTACTAAAAATGAACTGACCGACATGTTTGCTCATCTGGAACAGTCATTAAAAACTGACATAGAAGCCATGAAAGGTGAGATGACACATCTCCTGCACAGAGGGGGAATCGAGGCTAGATTCTCATTCGGTGTCAATTAGGACATTGCAGACGCAGATACATTCATTACTTGGGACACAATGTACCACCTCGTACCGCCTGGAGGATCAAGAGAACAGAGACCGCAGAAATAATTTCAGGATCCGCGGTCTGCCTGAGGCAATAACTGACCCAGAACTAACAGAGACATCAAGGGGTATTTTTAACAAAATATTGGGAAATACACCACCCACCCCCTGATGTTTGATCGTATACACCGTATCCCACGGCCACGTAATATGGCAGCCGAGACTCCACGGGATGTAATTTGCCGTTTCCATTACCATATGGAGGGAGAAAGAAAGTATTACACGGAAATTAAGGGAACAGCCTCAGATGGATCATGATGGGAGTGCGCATCCAGATCTACCCTGATTTAGCTCGAGAGACTTTGGCAAGACGCAGGGCAATGCGTCCACTCCTGGAAAATCTTCGAGCAGCGGGTATTTCTTATAGATGGGGATTCCCATCCTGCCTAATAGCACGTAAAAACTGGAAAATCGTAACACTCGGATGCCAGAAGAACTACCGCAATTCTGCGAAACCCTCTCTATCAACACACATCACTTACCGGGATTACAGGAATCAATACAGGACTGTGATCAGCTCCCAAATAGTGAGTGGACATTGGCGGGAGGTACCTTGCAGCAGAATCGCAGGTCAGGTGGAAGACCTCCCCCCTTCAATGGGACTCGGTGAGCATGGACATTAAGATTTGGAGCATTGAAATGCGATAATTTAATCATGATGTTTAGTTATAATACTTGAATGTGTATAGAAGCAAGTCAGGATAAAGGTGATAACATGGTGTAGGCTGGTAAAATATGGCTCACATGAATTGGATAATACACCGGTTTGAAACTCATGCAATATCTCGGGCTGGGTGTTGCCCCCCCCCCGTTTTAAGTATGTCAAGGGATGTACTGAAATCAATGTAAAGAAATGATATCCCACGGGTGCTTCCTTAATTGATAGGAGCACACGGTGGATAATAGAATAGGTGTGGGTGGGGTGTGCGGGAGTTTGATGGTGGGAACCCCCCCCCTACTGTCCAGGTTAGGAAGTAGGAGGGAGAGACAGACAGCGGCCAGGCGGCTCAGATACGCCCCCCCATGACGTGCGAAAGGAGCTCTAGTCACCTGGCACGAGTCCAATATTTGGACTTAGGTAGTAGTTGCTGCTATAGCAACCTTTACTGGTTGTATTATATGTTGGTATTGGTTTATTTAGTATTGTTGTTTTTTCTTATAGTTTTTTGTTTCTTTTTTTCAATCTTTTTCTACTTCTTCTTCCTTTTTTTTTTACTGGTATGGGGCCTGCTCGTAAGACAAATGCCGCACGGGCCGGTGTGCGCAAGCGCACGCACACTTCCCGTTCAACATTGGAGTCATCAGAAGCCCGCCCCTCAGCGGGGCAGGCTTGCGATGATCGCATGTACGATCTGCCTGTCCAATATGGGCATATCATACGTTTTTTAATTACCTTACAACCATCGCAAGACAAGAAGTCTTGCAATGGTTGTAAGGTGTATGGCCAGCTTAACTATTTCCTCTGTGAAGAAACAGTCTCTGGAGGTTGTTCACAAATAATCACACTGGCTTTGATTACCTGTGAACAGCCTGTAAACAGCTGTGGGGGTGACAGCTGTCACTGAAATATTCAGTACTTACAGGCCACAAGAGATAACATGAGACTCATGGAGGAATTGGTAAGTCTCTATGATCTGGCCCCATTCTTAAGTGTGAATGGGGCCTAAACATGCAGTTTAAAAAAATAACTATTGAAATACAAGTAAACGATGGGCAAATATAAGATAAACAGATGACAAAAGCAAGCTCAGTGGAGTGAGGCTTCTTTACATATATGTTCATTGTTACATAGGAGATATAAGTTTGGATCACAGCACATTTTGCATGTTCATGGTTTACCCAAATGGTGTATTATAGGCAAGTTTGCCCACGCACCAAAAAAATAAACCCCATAATGCTTTGACCTGTGAATTCTGTTCAGGTGAAAAATCATGCCCAATAATGAGACTTTGTTAATATGTCAGCCCCTCCCTTAGCTCTCCCAGTATCCTTTTGTCAGTGTTGGAGTAAGGGAGGGATGGCTGACAGCTTAGTGAGGGAGAGACAGTTTGTGATACTTGTATAGTTCTAGTAACGTGCTGTATTGTCACTGCTACATTACAGTGAATTGCAGTTTTGTGAGCTGCAGAGATAGCTGCTATGCTATGAAACATGTTTTTCCACATTTTGGCAATTGTTACAAATTTGAGGGATTTAACTTTATTTAATTTGCCATGTAAACCTTACAATAGATGTTATATATCTCCTGTTCACTACTTCAAATGCTCAATTCTGACTCTTACTGCTAGACAAACAAATCTGTTACAGCAAAAACGGCCTAAAAAATAATTTTTTTTCTCATGTTGCCCTCAATGTCACATAAAATGAGGGGCCATCTCCCCACTTAACAATATTTTTAAAATGTTTTCTTTTGAATGGTAAATGTCCTCAATGACAGTGATCAGTTTCCCTTGCTTTTGTTTGTCAATCATTTGACTTCAATAGGGTTTGCATTACAGTTTGCAAATGGTGACATTTTTTCGTGATTTTGTGAAACACAGCCACAAATCAAACCTGAGCAAATCCATGCATCACTGTTGCAAATAAATAAACTGTTTACTAGTTCCTCAATAGTGATGAATGGAGTTTGCTGTGGAGAGGACTGCAGCTAAATATAACTGCTGATGTCTAATCAACTCCTGCATAAACTGAAAGGAAAAACTTCCATTAATAAACAACTAAACAGGCAACAATCAGATTTAAAGTACAATTTCCTAACTGACCCTCATCCCTCACTATGCAGTTTGTTAGCTTTCCCTATGCTTTTCCTACAACAGCTTCCTCTTCACTAATGCTTTGGGTACTCTGTAACCCCCTTTGCTCTTCTAAGCCTGCTGGCCATAGTTCAAGACTGTATATAAGCTGCTCAAAAAAATTAAAGAAACACTTTGAAAACACATCAAATCTAAATGGGTAAAAATATCATGCTGGATATCTACTGTATACTGGACTGGGTAATGTGTTAGGAACATAAGGATGCCACATCGTTTGATGGAAATGAAAAATGATCAAAATATAGAGGGCCGAATTCAAAGGCACCCCAAAAATCAAAGTGAACAAATGAAGCAGCAGACTAGTCCATTGTGCTGAAATTTCATTGCAGCAACTCAAAATGGTACTCAGTAATTTGTATGGCCCCCACATGCTTGTATAGATGCCTGACAACGTCGGGGCATGCTCCTAATGAGACGATGGATGGTGTCCTGGGGTATCTCCTCCCAGATCTGGACCAGGGCATCACTGAGCTCCTGAAAAGACAGAGGTGCAACCTGGCGGCATTGGATGGACCGTGACATAATGTCCCAGAGGTGTTCTATTGGATTCAGGTCTGGCAAGCGTGGGGGCCATTCAATGGTATCAATTCCTTCATCCTCAAAGAACTGACTGCATACTCTCGCCACATGAGGTCGGGCATTGTCATGCACCAGGCGGAATCCAGGACCCACTGCACCAGCGTTGGGTCTGACAATGGGTCCAAGGATTTAATCCCGATAGCTAATGGCAGTCAGAGTGCCATTGACTAGCCTGTAGAGGTATGTGCGTCCCTCCATGGATATGCTTCCCCAGACCATCACTGACTCATCACCAAACCGGTCATGCTGAACATTTTTACAAGCAGCATAACATTCTCCATGGCTTCTCCAGACCCTTTCACATCTGTCACATGTGCTCAGGGTGAACCTGCTCTCATCTGCAAAAAGCACAGGGCACCAGTGGTGGAACTGCCAATTCTGGTGTTCAGTGGCAAATGCCAATCTACCTCCACTGTGCCAGGCAGTGAGCACAGGGCCCACTAGAGGATGTAGGACCCTCAGGCCACCATTATGAAGTCTGTTTCTGATTGTTTGGTCAGAGACATTCACACCAGTGGACTGCTGGAGGTCATTTTGTAGGGCTCTGGCAGTGCTCATACTGTTCCTCCTTGCACAAAAGAGCAGATACGGTCCTGCTGATGGGTTAAGGGCCTTCTACGGCCCTGTCCAGCTCTCCTAGAGTAACTGCCTATGTCCTGGAATTTCCTCCATGCTCTTGAGACTGTGCTGGGAGACACAGCAAACCTTCTGGCAATGGCACGTATTGATGTGCCATCCTGGAGGATTTGGCATGCCTGTGCAACCTCTATAGGGTCCAGGTATTTCCTCATGCTAACAGTAGTGACACTGACCCTAGCCAAATGCAAAACTAGCGAAAAACAGTCAGAAAAGATGAGTAGTGGAAAAAAGTCAGTGGCCTCCACCTGTAAAACCATTCCTGTTTTGAAGGTTGTCTCATTGTTGCCCATCTAGTGCACCTGTTGTTAATCAGTTTCAGCTGCTTTGGTGTTAATGAAATTAACAACCCCCTCTGCTACTTAGCTGACCTGATCAATATCTCAGGAGTTTAATTGACTTGATGCTACACTCTGATTAAAAAGTGTTCTTTTAATTTTGTTTGAGCAGTTAAAAGGGCATGCAATGCAATGCATTGTGGTTTAAAAAAACAATTCCACCTGAGCAAATCTGCACAAAAAAATTGCCAGGACCAGGAATCCCAAACCCACAGGATTTGCCTTGAAACCATGGTAGTGGTGAACCTGAACATCTCTGTTTCTTAACATGAACAAAGTGGACTTTGTTTACTAAAGAAGCAGAGCATGTTTACTTTCAGAGTGAATGTTCTATAACTGGTTGTTCCTATGTAAGCTTGATTACACTAACACTAAAATATCTCTCTGTTCTATGAGTTGTAAGCAGCATTTGTGTAGCCATTTGATTGTGGAAAATGTGGTTGTTGAGGATAGGTAGAACAAATGATTAGACCAGTACATTATTATTCGTATTATTAATTATTCAATATTCATTGTATACTGTTGCTATTTATAAAGTTGGTTTTAAAATCAATTATTATCTTTGCAGTTGGAAGTTCAGTAGATGTATGCCAGGAAAGTTTATCTGCACACAGTTAGTGCTGGCTTTTTGCATCCTGTGTTCATCAAAAGGCAATCTACAATGCATAATGGGCATGCAGCTTGATCAGTTTCATACAACATGCAGTGTTGTATGCACTTTCATACAAGTGCATACAACACTTTAATCAGGGACCCTATGCTGTCTCTCACTGTGAGAGCACAGTGGAAACCACAAAAGCATGAGGTGATAGTTAAAATATTAAGAAAAGTGACCATAGGAGCAAGCAGCGGTGTATTTACAAATGCTGCTGCCCTAGGCAAAACAAGCAAGCAAAAATCATCAACAGGAACAAGCCAAGGTCAGGAACGGAGTAGGTAGTCATATAAGCCAGGTCAGGAACGGAAACCAGCATTGTCAGGGACAAGCCAGGAGCAGGAACCAGGAAATCAGTGTTGTCAGGAACAGACCAGGAACCAGGGGAGAACGTCAGCCAAGATCGGGTCATACACAGAATCAGGATACACCAAGCAGCAGGAATGCACTAGCAGGAAAGATGTCATTTGTGCCCCTGCCTGATCACGCGCGCCCCCTGGCGCGCACGAGCGTGAAACTGTCAGGATTTTAAACAGCCAGCGATGGCCGCTTACATACAAGCGTTCCGGCATCTGTAAAGACGCCCGGTCGCTTGTATGATGCAAGTCCGGGTGAGCCCCCCTCCTTACCTCTACTCGCCATTGCTGTCCCCGCGATCTTGGGCGTCCATCCATCCCAGTCGATGTGGCTCTGTGCACTGAGAATGGAGGGAGATCATGACACAATCTCCCTCCGCTCTCCCGGTCTCTGAATCCTCTGTCACTCTTCAGTACAGAAAAGCACATCTGTGCTTCATCAGCTTCTCTGGGGGTCTTAGAGACCCCTGATGTCTCCATAAAGGGGACCTGTCACTGTAATTTGTTATCACACAGGGTACTTCTTAGCACCCTATGTGATAACAATAAAGTTAAGTGTAAAAAAAAATTGCTCACAGAATAAATAAAATTTACACACACACACACACACACACAAAACCCCCCACAAATTTGTTTAAACGTCCCCCTCCCCCACATAGATGTGCAAAAATGCGTTAGGTGCACCTACATACAAAAACGACGATTGCTCCAATTATGCCGCACATGTTACATATATTTTTTTCTTATATAGTAAAAAATAAAAACCCAGGTGGTGATTAAATGCCACCAAAATAAAGCTCTATCTGTCCCCCAAAAATTGTACTAAATGAATTTTAGTACAGCGTTGCATGACGGAATAAACGTTAATCAAAGTACTGCAGCGCTGAACATTGAAAAATGGCCTGGACAGGAAGGGGGTGTAAACATCTCGGTCAGCAAGTGGTTAAAGCAACCTTAAATAAATAATAAATAAAAGAAGTTTAGTAAGTTCTTTATCGTTTGGTATTAATATGGTGAGGAATACCTATATTATTACCTATACTATTATATTATACCTCCCCACAAAATGGTTTTGTTATTTAAGGTAAAATTATTTTTTGCATTTCTGAACTTCAAGGCTTGTTTTAAATTTTCAGAACTCTGAAGCAAGGTAGTTTCTTAACTTCTAGCAATTTTGCATCAGTCATCCAATGTGTAATTCATTTACTGATCATACACTGTTCAGTAAGTGGAAAAAAAACATTGATAGCTATAGAAACTAATGAAATTATGCCAATCACAAGGATTAAACATTATGGCTTTGCTTTACTTATTTGTTTAAATAGTTTATGTTGTTAATTCAGAAAACTGACTGCAAATCAGAAAATTGGACCACATAAGCAAAGCAGAAATAAAATAATCTTAACAATACTGTAAATACATTTTACAGTATCAGGGTAGAACTGACCAGTCAAAGATTATTTAACCACTGATCTAAATGCAAACCATATACACATTGTCTCCAATTGTGCATTCAGGTAGATTTTACACATATTGGTTTCCATAGCTTCAAAATATATTCTTAACATTAATATCTATACATTCTGGTTAGTTGAACTGGCTGTTTCATTACAGAAACCAGGAATGCAGCTAAAATTGTATTCTCTCTTTACCCATTAGAGACAACTCACGCACTTGGATCCTTCCTTCTGCTCTTTCAATGCCTACATCTATCTCATAGAGCAAAGGAGGACACTCTCACTATACTTCACAGGATTACTAAAACAACCATTACATCAGACAGGTCAGGAGAATAATGCAGATTGAGTCCCCCAGATAGATCCACGCAGGTCATTTACCCTGATTCTTCTGTTGACAAAGCAATAGGGATCAAGTTTATAGAAAGGCAAGCAATGCTTCACATATTCATAAAGACTTTAAATAAAGTACCTGTGTACTCAGGGATACTTATAGCTTTTTTTCTCTAAACTTCTTCAGCATGAGCTAGTTAAATTGTTTCAACCCTTTACAATTAACTTTAGGCAAGACTTCCAAGAAATAGGAAGCAGGTTCGAGAATACAGTAACATATTGGACAATACTGTCAGAACTATTGGGCCAAAAGGAATCGATTTCATAGGCCTAAAGAGCAGTATCAGAGCAGTATAAACATTCTGACAATACCATGCCTAGAGTAAATAAACATATCTATTGTACATAGAATTTGCAATTTCCATTAGAGCTGGTATATATATGTTAAAATTGAAGACCTAGAAAACAAATACAAAAAAAAACAAGGTATATATGTGAATCATGAGTGAAAGTTACATGAATCTTGTGCGAAAACACATTTATAGAAATTAGCAGACTATTTATAGGTCATTATAAAGGCCTCCCCTGTAAGGCCATAATTGATAATGATGATCACCATTATAATATGCTTCATTACTCACCATATATTTTTAAGTTCTCCTAAGTGCCTTTTAGGCATGGGCTCGATGTTTGGCTTTCAAGCAACCACTGAACCTGAGAAGAAGATTGGTACGCAGTAAGCTGACCCCAGCACAGGAACATACAGTACACAGAATGGCGCAGTACAATGCAATAAACCCCGCTGCAAACTTTGCCAACATATATGTGACAAGAATACAGAAAGTCACAATAACAAAACGTACACCATTAAGGGATCATACTCATGGACAACTGCTAATGTGTACATGAAACAGTGTTCAGCATGTGACAGGATGTTACATTGGGCAAACTGGCCTTAAGCTGCATATCGAGCTCCTACACAGGAGCTCGATAAAGAACCACAAAGAAAACTCATATTTCACCCCAGTAGGTCATCACTTCTCCCAGAAAGATCACTCCATTCAAAACCTCAAAATTAAAGTACACTTGTGAAAACATTTGTGATGAAAATTATTTTACATTTCAATGCCATAAAGGAGGGACTTAATGTGGATTCTGGTTTTCTGACACACTACCAGAACTTTTTATAAATATACAGAACATCATAATGTTTATGTATGTCACACAATGAATAATGGTTTATTGATTGATCTCTATAGGATCACATGTGTAATAACACAGTTTATAGAGGGATTGGAAATGAGGGTCTAATAGTGCAGTGCATATTTGTATTATTTAATGAAACCCCTCCTGCCCAGGCAGTTCAAGAAATGTAAACTGTATTTCACTCTCACTGGAGCTATGTGCATCTACTTACAGAGGTAAATATGTAGTTCTGCTATACGTGTCCTTTTTACCATAAAAAAGTCCCACATATTTTGGCATTTTATTTTTTTTTGAATTGATAATAGGGGAATGCAGGTGCAGCAATACTTATAAGGGAAGAATAAAGGAAATAATTCAACGCATGGTTTCCTCTCTCCATTCCACCATGAGCAACATTACAGTGCTGGGGTACTTTTCTGTGGCACCTCCAGCCATTATCTGGGAACGGGCAGAGGCTTCTTTTCCTTTCCTCCACTTGGGATTTTTCCTTATAGGTAAAAACCTTTGGTGGTATTGATTAATTGTGAGGTTTGACCAGCTTCCCCTTTTACCACCTTTGGCCCTTGTAGGAGAAGGTGGTACATGTGAATGACAGCAGACATCAGCTTGATCACAGTATAGTTTTTACAGTTGGTATTTACAAATGTATGAAATATTTGTTTCAATTGCTGTTAATGATACAGAGTACTTATGTACCCTTTTATCCTGAAGAAGAGGACATTGTATCTAAGAAATATGTTTAAACATACTACAAGCTTCCAGTTATTTTTTTAACAATTAGAAGTTACATTATGTATCTGTAGCTTGGATGCCTGTCTTTTCATAAAGTTTCTGTATTCTTTGGATAATCTTAGGCCTGTAATCTGTCTTTAGATGTGCACACTACTGTTCCCACATTGTTTTCATTGTTAGCATAATGGATCCAAAAAGAGATGTGCAAGGAGTTTCTCATGTGGCAAAATGGAAAAACAATTAAAAATGACAATGGCTATACATAGGGATGTTCAGATACCAAGCACCATACTTGGAACAAGTTCCAGTACATGTACTTTTCCATCTCCAAGACTAGACAAGAGAAAGATTCAAAAGTTAGGAGGCAGCTGTCATTTTTAAGGAGCATATGGGGCTCCTGGGATTTGTGCATTCCTGTTTTAAAGTATTTTTTTAAATAAATATATATAAGGGATATACCAATACCATTTTTTTTAAGTACAAGTATTGGTACTTGTCCAAGTACTCACAGGTACAAGTACTGATATATTTTTGTTTATTGTCATCTGACAGTTTTTCTAAGACAATACAGACTAATGATTTTAGGACAGTGGTGGAGCACCATAGCCAGGCCCCAGCTGCAACCGCTGCAACCCTGGTAGTTCTCGTGAAAATGCCAAGTATCGGCAGTGGCATCTGAACTGGTAACTGAACATCCATAGTTTACAATTTTGTCATGTGACTTTGTCCCATCTAGTTAACATCTGTATGTGGTTCTTGTTTAACATTGGAATGTAGGAACATATTTACATAGTTGCCTCACAATTGATTCATACTTTCCTCCTTGGTGATGAGTGAAACAGTGATTTTATAGAAAAAATATAGTTATAGAATGTACAATTTTATATATGAAAAACCAGGTTCATCTTTTGTCACATTTCAGGAATTGTTCTCAATACAGCCTATCAGCTGTTTGCATAAATCAATGTTGCTTGTTGCATTCTTTTAAATTCCTCTGTTAAATCTGGTTTAGTGGATGATTTATGAAAGTAGATAGGACACACACCTAGAATAATTTGCGGAAGTGCTTTTATATTTGAAGAATATTTTGTGTAGGCAGACTTTTTTAGTAAGTATCAATTTGCCTCATTACCTCAATCTGCCCATCTTGCTTAACAGCAGATAAGCGGAGGCAAATTAAAAACTCAGTTTTTTTAGTCAATACATGAAGGTTAAAAAAGAGAATGTATCAACTTGTGCAACCTGATCTGGGGATGTGGGAATGGATTAAAGTCTTTAAGATAAGAGTCCAGGTTTGGCATTGCTGGTGAACAAGTCTTTATGGCACCGATCCTGAAGCCCAATTAATAGGATAGGGAACAATCTAGAGGCACTAATGAAGAAAAAAAACAAGAAAAGACCAGGTGCACAGATCTAAATGTAATAAACAAATGTTTAATGGAGTGAAAGAAATGCACTTACAATAAGGTTAAAAGGTCTCTCCTATCACAGTTTGTGAAAGTTCTGTACAGTCGTGTTCTTCTTCAGTAAGGATCTGGATCCAGGGCAAAAAATTAAGAAAGAGATGCAGTATATCATGGGCTGGGCACCACTTCACTCTGTTGATTTTTCTTCTTCGTTATAAAGTCAATGAATGTACTTCAGATCAATTTTACAATTATTTTTATCTGAAATCCCAGTAACGGAGGGAGGTTATGCGCTGTGAGCCAATCAGTCTACCTTGCATTACATAAGCTAATCATAACAGGTGATACAGGATGCAGAAAATTTGACATGGTGAGTAGATCTATCACCAGCTAATCATTAATTAGTCAGAGCACAGAATGACCAGAGTGTCCCACCTTCCCATAAATCTTCACTGATACAAATGCCATGAGAGCAAAAATGAGGGTTCTTTTTTTCAATTGAAAATAGCTAATTAAATGTATAATTCTCCTTGTGGTGTCAGGGCCTTAATGACCTTTAACAAATCCCAATTGATCGGGGCAATTAAAGTGGGAAGAATGTTTAACATTATTGTGGCTAATACTTGAGTGTAGATTTTAATAGTGGAGTTGAACAGTGATATTGGTCTAAAGTTGCCAGATGTTGTAGAAGATTTTCCCAGCTTAGGAATAGTAATTATCCTAGTTTGCAACATCTCTGAGGGAATGAATCCCTGCTTCTCTATATGATTGAACAATTCTTCCAGATATGGTGTAAGGAAAAGATGGTGGCCGTGCATGCGCAAAACCCCATATTTCATAATGCCAGTACACATGCTTTTGTGCGCATGCCCGCCCAACCGAAAGTATGTGGAAAGACGCAAACACGTCTGGCGCACAGGAACTGACACCTCATCCTTATCGAATGCCCTATATAAATAAGCCTGCCTTTTGCTACAACACTGATGGTCTTCAGCTAGTACCCTTATGAACCTGTTAACCTGTTGAATTGCCTGTTGCCTTGTTCTTGACCTGGATCACCTTGACTCTCCCTGCTCGCTGCCTGCCCTCTGACCTCAGCCTGTTTATTAGACTCCCTCTTCTGTCTCTACACTGCCTACATGATTTGACCTTAGCCACGTTGACTACTCTGCTTCTGGACATCTCCAGCACAGTGCCCATTCTCCTTATTGGCACTCATGCTTCTTGTTGTCCTCCCATGCTCTGTCTCCACTTCCTGGAGGTGCAGAACATGAGACACAAGATAGGCCTTCTCATCCACCTGTCTCCTACCAGGTACGTGACATATGGTAAGAGGATATGTTGGCAGTGGCAACAGTATTCACTAGGCAACCCATCTGTGCCAGGTGACTTTCCCAGTGGTAAGGAGCAAATTACATTAGAAACTTCAGTCACTGAAAAAGGTGTAGCCAACTCCGTTTTGGAACATGACAAGGATGGTAAATGTAGTCAAGAAAGGTGGAAATAGTAGTGACCATCAGCTGGGGAGTTGTAGTGTTCACTCTTAATTTATAAAGTGAATAGTAAAAATGCATTAGATTTACATCCAATGTATTGGGGTTTTTGAATTTTAGTTTCGAGAGTCTGATTTGAGCAAGTAAGGAAGTTTTGCTTTAGGTCCTTGTGAACATAGTCTCCTGGCAAGGTATGAACCTACCTTATTATAAAGTGAATAATGGTTCACCTTCAATTTTTTCCAGGTGTGATCATATGTGCGCTATATAATGAAGAATCAGAAGTAGGGTTATGTTTCCTGAGGTGTTCTAAATCGGAAATTTGTTTGGTAAGGGATGTGAACCAAGATAATCTTTTCTTGACTCAGTTTAAGAAATTGACCCCTCATAAAAGCCTTATGGGCATTCCATAGGCAAAATCTGTTGATATCCTCCACATAGTGAGGGAGTTAAATACGAAAGTGTTCAATCTCCAAAGTGGAGGCCCGCACCCATCAGCTATATCAGTCAATATAAGAGCATGATTGGACCATGAATGTATCACTAAAGTGGACCTGATAATGCTCTATAGAAGTCATTTGTCACACAGAATCATGTCAATTCAAAAGTATGACATGAGATACTGAGTAATAAGAATAATCAAATTCCGTACTGTGCTGGCATTGCCAGATGTCAAACAGGTTGCATCTGTGGAAAAAGCCTCCAAAAGAGGGAGAAGTATGTTTGCATTTAGTAGAAAAGTCCAACATAGGATCAGCAATTAGATTAAAGTGACCTCCAATAAGGGATCCTTTTTAAAATTTTTAAACCTTTTTCAAAAGTTTCAAAAAGAAGTGGACTTGTCTGACATTGGATGTATATAAATTCACCCATGTAAACAATTTGCCATTAATTTCACATATCAAAACTAAGTATCAGCCCTGAGTATCTGCAAATAACTCTGTATACTTGAAGGCCACAAAGTCTTTTATAGCTATCAAAACACCATGTTGTTTCTTCGGTATATGTGCTTCTTAAATGTGGGCAGATGCTTACGTTTCAGTCTAAGAGGTTCAGTGTTAGTAAAGTGGGTCTCTTGGACATATCCGATATCCTCATGAATTTGAAAAAAATCTTTCAACAGCAAGGAGCATTTGTATGGGCATTTAAGCCTCCTGGCATTTATTGAAACTAATTTCACAGGCAGAAAAGAGCAATGAGGAGCTCACTTACTGCCTTGTTGTGTAAGAACACGAAGAAGATAAACACACAAAAAAAACCCTGATATGTGTATATGGGTAAAAAGAGGTAGAAGCATCTCTCAAAAGTTTAAGGCATGCTGAGGTCCATTTATCCAGTTCACAGCATGGTAGTGGAAGAGAATGTGAATCTCAAAAGAAAGTGAGAATCAGGGGAACAAGTAATCATAAAAAAGGTTGTAAAAGAATAACAGCTAAGGGGCAGCTTGAACTGGGGTTTTTAACAAAACTGGTAATGTATAATAGCATGTCCAGTAGAGAACAATGCCACCATCTAGTGGGCCCACTTAGTAAGGACACACATTAAGTAATCCACGGCATCTTGCATAAAGGTATAGCATCAATTCCAGTCAGAATGTACAGAAGATTTTTTTGGATGAATCAGGGTCTCTGCTCCATGTTTGTTATTAGCATCCAATAAGTAATTATGTGCATATAATAATAATTTACCTATTGTTTTATCTCCAAAGTCCTGTATGAATGCGTCTATTTTAAACATCATATTAGACATATATCTTTTTGTATTGATTGTCTCAAGGAGACCAGCATCTCTTTTAGTGTAAAATCAGATAACATCTGGTTACAAACAGGGAAGGTTTTAATAGCAGATGGGTCTAGGGTTAATGCACATGAGTGAGCTTCTGAGCCTGGGCCTTCTCACATTAAGAGAGTTCTGGGTCAAGGGCTGATAACTCATCCAGCTCAGATGACAGCTACTCCTCAAGGTGAGAAGGTGGTTTGTCGTCTGGGAGGCTGGTGTGTACTCAGACGGATGAAGCATGCAGCAGGAAGGGAGCACATGATCAGGAGCCAGCACAATCTTGCCTTTGGCACAGAGCTGCATAGCTGTAGCAACCTGTTAGCTTCTGTGGCTGTGGCTACCCCTTTCAGTGTTTACTCATGGATCCTGGGTGACAGACCTCCTCAGTGGCTGTATTAGTGATGGTGTTTAGCTGCAGATCAGTCCCTTGATTAGAACAAGGATACCGGAGCTCTGCTTCTAAGCTGCCATCTTCCTTACCTCATCAGCCGTCCACACCACCCAAGAAATATATTTTTTAAAGCAATACAGTACAGTTTAAAAAAAATGTTTTATTTATTTAAAATGTAAAAAACATTTGTGTCTCTTTGTCAACCTATAATAATACATTTGATCAGGCTATTTATTTAAACATTGTGCTAGGTAAAAGCATAACAAAAATAAAATAAAATAAATTTGGTCTCGGCATCCTCATGTAATCGACCTCTGTTCATGAAAGAGTTAAGGATGCTTCACTAAAACAATTTTTCATTGGTTAATTCTTGACTTTTTGTTTTCTCTTTTCAGATACCTAGGTAAATAACTTCTAGTCATTCTTTAATCAAAAAGGCACACATGTGTATTGTTTCTGACAATTAAATTATATGTTCTATTACCAAACAGTTTTGATGACTTAAATGTTGTAACCCGAGCCCACTGGTAAGACTACTGGCATAGCAACCCATGCAGCTGCTGTTGTAAGGCACAAAGCCGGAGGGGGCCCAGTTCCTGGGATGAGAAGCGTTAAGCAGTTACACTGCTCTAATACTTCTTCTGCCTCTCTGGCAGATGACATCTAATTTAGAGCATTGGCAGAGGAAGTGAGTATTGGAAGACTTCCTCCGCCAACTTCTGTTTTCACAAATGACAGTTGTGATCAAGTGAGCTGTCAAATCCCGTGTGTGTCCTGTGATTCTGGAGGTCTGGATGGGTTCAAAATGAGCAGCAGAAATAGAAGTAAACCATTTTTTAAGTTACTGTGCAACTACTCTTTACTGATTCAGTCTGCTGCAAACACTCATTCCGTATGTCATGCTGTACATTCTCTATGCAGCCAGGCCTCATGATATATGCTATGCTGTATATTCCCTATTCTACACTGCCTCATCCCATATACCAGGGTTATCCAAAATTTGGCCCTTCAGCTGTGGTGAAACTACAAATCCCATGAGGCATTACAAGACTAACAGCCACAGGCATACCCCCCAGAGGCAGAGACATGATGGAATTTTTGTAGTTTCTCACTAGTTTACTATTGGACACTGGTTCATTCTTTGGGCCATGTTATGCATTTTATATTCCATACATTCCCATTCTGTATGCTGTGCCAAACATCTGCACTGTTTCACTCCGTGTGGCTTGCTTTAGACCCAAAATGGTAGTTTGGATCTTTAAAAACTGTTTGTTTGTTTTTTTTTTTCTGTTGGTGCCCATTAACATTCTAGCCCAGAGAGTCCATGCAGACAGACACACCGGGTGAGTCATCTCCCATTCACGCTATCCCCGGGGTGGATTACCAGACGCTGGCCTCAGCGGTGGCCTCATATTTAAAAGCCGATCTGGCCTCTATCATTGCTGACTCCATGCAGCAGCATATGGGCAAATTAAACCAGGTGCTGGAAGTGCAATCATCGCGTATATCGAATGTAGAGCAACGAGTGGGGGAACTAGATGACCGAATGCACAACCTTCAGGTTACACAGACTGACTCTCATAAACAAGTCAGCTATCTTTTAGACAAAGTGGATGACCTTGAAAACCGACTGAGACGCAATAATTTGCGTATCATAGGCCTACCAGAATCAGTTCCCCCGGGTGAATTGCATATCTTCTGCTCGCGTACTATACCCCAAGCACTAGGCCTCCAGGCACCATGCAAAGTGGAGAGGGCCCACAGGATCGGCCCACCCAGGGATCAGCAGAAAACGAGGCCTGTAATAATACGTTACCTAGATTTTTCTGATCGGCGCGACATATTGATGGCATATCGCTCCCAACGTCATCTGATTGCTGGAGGCCACAAACTCCTTGTCTTTGCGGACTATTCCGCTGTCCTCTCCAAACAACGGAAGGCATTCCATGAAACGTGCCAAATCCTAGTGGGGCTCCGCATTAAATTCACATGGCCTACCCGGCGGTACTCCGCATCTCCATGCCTGATGGTCACGACAAATCATTCTCGTCTGCACCGGCTGCTCAGGCATATGCACGCTCGCAGCAAAACCAAACCACCCACTCACACTCACCTTCTAAAAGCCCCCCCACCCGCAAAAAGAAGGCTTGAAACTATGATGTCTGCATTGGATTGATTTAACCGGGCAAGGCCCTCTCTGTGTTCTTCATACGTTTTTGAACTTTACATCAGGGACGGAGCACGCTATTACTACAGTTGTACTACAGATGTACACGAGAACGGGAACCTTAAGAACCTTAGGGATTCGCAGGGCTCTTCATTCTTCAATGGTTCACACCCGCCTCAGGGAAAAAAGGAAGTCACCTACAGCAGAAGTTGTTTTGTTCTTTATTTTAATTTTTATGCTTTTACTTCACGTATTATCATTATTGACAAGTGCCAGTTCACCCACCCTCATCCAGCTCTATACCTTACCTCGTTCTACACAGGGAGCTGTGTCACGGGGCGCTCCCGCATACCTGATATGCAATGCAACGGTTATCTCTCTTCTATCACTCTTTGGGAAATACCGTCCTAGGTGCGTATGGTGCTCAGGGACATCCATGCACACCAATCCTCTTGTATGTTGCCTCATCTTTCCACGTGGCTTACCACATCATCTTTTTGGATGGGAACCACCTTAAAGGTAGTCACGTGGAATGTGAAAGGATTGAAATCCCCTAATAAACGGAACCAAATACTCCGTCACCTGAAAAAACTCAAAACAGATATAGCCCTTCTCCAGGAAACCCATCTACAGTCATCTGACATTACCAGACTCCCAACGATCCAGGGTAGGGATGGCAATGGGGGCACCTGCAAACGGTCGCTCGGCAGGAGTGATCACTCTCATCCGCAAAGCTTACCATGCTCCCTCCTGTCACACTCTTTCGATCCATCAGAAGGACGATGGTCCTGTGACACCATCCAAATCGGATCCTCAACCATGGACCTGTGGAATATTTATGGCCCTAATACCAACAATGAACCCTTCTACACCTCACTGCTATCTCGCCTAAATCAACCTGTAAACACAAAATATCGCATTGTTGGAGGAGACTTTAATGCAGTGCCTTCCCCTTTGGAAGACAGGACTGGATTACCTGGCACAAATCCCTCTACTACACGCTTAAAGCCCTCCGGTCAGGACAAGACCTTTGGATCATTTCTCACAAGCAGTGGCCCGGAAGATACATGGAGACATTTACACCCACTGGAAAGGGACTTTACCCATTTTTCGCACGCGCATGGGGTAGTGTCTCGCATTGACTTGCTTCTTACCTCACCTAATCTACTGACGAAAATACACATGGTTGGGATTGAAAACATGTTGATATCTGATCATTCACCTGTGTCTCTTCTTCTACATAGACTGGACATACCGTCCACGCCTATGACTTGGCGTTTTCCGTCATACCTGTTACAAGATGACACCTTCCAACAGAACCTGTCCCTATGGTGGCGCGAATACGCAGACTGTAACTCTCAACATGTTGATGAACCTATCCTGTACTGGGAAGCAGCGAAAGCTGTCTTACGTGGTAGGATTTTGGCTTACTCCACCTCCCGGAAGAAACTAACCCTGCAGAAGTATACTGAAGCCTGTACGACAGCGCGTTTGGCGTACACCGCATACAAATCTCTCCCTTCGGATGCGAACAAGCAGCATTGGGTGCAGGCCAAACACAACTGCGACCAATGGCTCAGTCAATATGATCTGCATATTAGATCCTATAGGGAGGTGGATCTGTTCAAGTATGGCAACAAAGCCGGCAGGCTCCTGGCAAACTTGGCTCGGGGAGAACGCCCTTCCTCTCACATCCTTAGTTTATTGGATGGGGAGGGGAAAGTTCAGTCTAACCCGACCACAGTTTCTGACATCTTCTCTACTTATTACAAGACCCTGTATAGTGTGCCCTCTTTTGAAACTGATGGAGGTGAATCATACCTACGCTCAGTGAAATTACCCTCTCTGTCAGAATCAGAAGTAAAGAACTTAAACGCTGAAATGACTGTTCAAGAATTGCAACGGGTTATTGCAGCGTCTCCTCGAGCTAAGGCACCCGGTCCTGACGGTTTATCATCTGATTTTTATAAATTATTGATGGCTGATGTGACCCCGACCTTAACTAACTTGTATAATTATGTCCTTCGCACTCAACAGTACCCCCCTACTTTCAACGAGGCATTCATCAGATTACTCCCCAAGCCAGGCAAGGACCCATTAAGTCCAGGGTCATATCGCCCCATCTCCCTACTGAACCAGGATGCTAAATACCTCTCTAAAATCATGGCTGATAGACTGGCCTCCATTTTACCCTTGCTCATAGCACCAGCACAATCTGGTTTTGTATCTGGGATACCGGTTAGAACTAACATTAGAAAATCCATTACTGCACTGGAATATTTCCGTCTGTCGGTATCTTCTCGGCAATCCTCAGCCCTTTTGGCTCTGGACGCAGAGAATGCATTTGACAGCGTCAGTTGGCGATGGCTTCTTCAGGTTCTCCGGCATATGGGGTTTGAGGGATAATTTCTTAACTATATTGCCACCATGTATACCACACCAACAGCTTGTATGTTTACTTCCACTTTTCTTTCTCCCTCCTTTTCCCTATACAGAGGAACACGTCAGGGCTGCCCCCTATCCCCGCTACTTTTCAATCTGGCCATAGAGCCCCTGGCAAGAACACTTTCCACTCCAAATTTTTTTACGGGGATCCAAATGGGCACTCGCCTTATCCAAACATTATTATTTGCTGATGTAATGATCACGGCTGCGCTCCTCAATGGAACGCAACCGCAAGGCGGAAGTAAACGCATCGGCCCTCTGACGTGGGTAGCTCCGCCCACGCTCCTTCCCCATAAAATGCCTGAAGAGAGATCAGTATGGCGTTCCACTATTGCGAGTGTAATGCCAGCTGATCACTGGAACTGGACCTGAACACGTGTGAGCCGCAAGGACCCCCACTTACTCGGACATCTAACAAAGGATCCCCACTTACTTGGTCATCCAAGAGCAAGTATCGCTAGTCTAGGACAGCCTGTCCTTAGCTAGCAGCTTAGTAGAGACATTGTATTAAGAATACTGAATTGCTTAATGGACTTCCGCTTATAGACCTGTGTCTCATCATTTAAAGGGAAAGTGTTACTATTTTTTCTATTTGATACCTGATCACTGGAACTGACTTATTGTTTTGATCTTGCTTCAATCTCACCTAACTTGCACCCCGTTATGCTGTAATAACCTGGGGCAACGCATGTGACACCTACACTAAATACTTGCGGCATATGATGGTAGAGCTCCAAACTCTGTTAACTTGGAGAGTGACGCCTCGAGCTCGACCCTGAAACCGTACCCTCTCACAGACCTCCCCTGACTTCAGCTACTCTGCAGCTGAGATTCATACAACAAGACTTAGTCGTTACAGCTGATGACATTCTACTCTTCCTTTCAGACCCAAACTCCCAATTACCAAAGCTCTTTGACCATATCAGACTTTTTGGCTCATTTTCGGGCTTAAAAATGAATGTAGACAAAAGTGAATTGATGTTCCTCTCTTCTACTACGCGTCCTAGGGACACGAGCTTGGCATCAAAGCACTTAGTCCAACTGCGCAATAGGTCCATTAAATATCTAGGGGTCCAAATACCTAAAAATGCTTCAGAACTATACACACTCAACTTCACACCGGTCAACCAAAAAATCATCCACGAGTTACGCTCATGGACCTCCCTCCCACTGTCCGTCCTAGGTCGCTGCCACCTACTGAGAATGATTAGCTTCCCACGTCTTCTCTACCCTCTCCAGACACTACCTCTCCTGCTCAAACACACTGACATTCGCTTGCTCAACAGGGCCTTCACAACATTCATTTGGCGGGGCAAGAAACCAAGGATCGCACTGCGTACGCTCCAAGTTGGCACGCAGTGTGCAAAAATATATGTAGCGAACAGTGGAGAGAAATACAATTTAAATTAATTAACAGGGCTTATTGTGCCTTCAACTTTGGTCCCACACGTCCACATTCACCATGGCTTCAAGCCTGTCCTAAATGTCATACACCACGACATAACCTAACTCACCTCTTCTGGCAATGCCCCAACATTCAAGGATTTTGGGAGAATTTAATTTGCTATATGTCACGGCTGCATACACACTCAGGGTCACTAACCCCCTTTTACTTCCTATTCCAGGTAAAACAGGATCCCTCCTCCAACTCATACTCTTCATTGTCCCAATGGGAACACTACTGCCTTTTGGCAGCTAAAAAGGAAATTCTCATGGCTTGGCTTCTCCCCAAACCGCCCACTCTGGCAGATGTTAAGACTACCTTACACCACCTCATGCTCATTCAGAAAATCGATACTAAACATAATCTCCACTTAACTGGTAAATTCTTTAAGACTTGGACTAAGTTCTTGCTAAACAAGTTAATTACAAATCAATTGAAAGATGTAATGTCACTGTTTCAATACTCCACATGGTACCTAGTAGCTAAATTGGATGGATCGCTGGGAGAACTTGATGTTTTATGACTTGTCTGAATAAGAAAGTATGTGCATATTTGCTATATTGTATATTGAGAGATAGTTGGAGGGGTAGCCATTTGAAGGAGCTACCTCCCCTCATTGAACCTTTAGGCACGACCTACCTTTCACGTTCGTTCTCCGGTATCTTCCCACACGACAGAATACATCTATTGCATTGCTTTGCCACCCTCCGCACACACATCTATTTAACATACATGGTCGTGGGTATATCCCAGCATATATATGACTACAACATACCCCTTTCCAACGTACCCCCTCCCAACCCCACCTCCCTCCCCCTTCTCCTCCCTCACTGTCTACGCCCCTCCAGCCCTTCTATTACATCCTCTCCCATAAGGATCACCCTTAATGATAAAACATATCATGGGGGTACCCTCCACTTATAACCTTTCCTTCCCGCTTCTTCCAAAACTGGGTTCTCTTGTCAATATCATTTCAACTAGTGATCTGATACTACAAGATCACACGTTTGTAGAATACGTGAATATTTGCTTTCATTGTTTGATTTGTTGTATTTGATGTTATATTATGTCAAAGACGGAAATAATTAGGGAGCCGGCTGGCAACCTGTCTGTAAATAAATATGCTTGATATATTTCGTCTTCTAACAGTTGCATTATATTTTGTATTTTGTAAAACCCAATAAAAATGTACATGCTTAAAAAAAACATTCTAGCTATGGGGACCTGTGATTTCTAGCTACACTCCTGCCAAGGCCCGCACATTTGTCTTGTTTGTGTTTTGAACAGTGCATGGTTTTCACATTGCATATATTTACAGTTTAGAAATATATGTAATGGCCGTTCTGTGTGCCTGCCTCCTTGCGACCATGTAGCAGGGACAGCTCGTCCTGTATCTGCTCTAGCTCACTCACTGTGTGAGGGATGGGGAGGAGTCAGGAGCCTCCACAATTTGAGGGATGCTGGGGATGCTGCTTGTCTGTAAGGTGTGAAGGAGTCGGGGGCAGAATAGAAGGAAGTGTACCTGGACCTGCAAAATTGCAGCCCTTCCACACGTTCTCCCACAGCTCTTCCAGCACATGAAAAGCCACCATAATATCTACATTCATGTACTGCTGGATAATAGTGATGATGAGCAGTTGTTCTGCATTTGTTGTATTCAATTGCTGGCAGAGCCTGTGGTCCTGTTTTTAGCCTGTGATTGATTGACCTGAAATATTTCATATGCTTTTCAGTGTTTGAGTTCAGTTGTTGTTAGTTTGGCTAAAGTCCAAACTTTTTTTAATGTAGAAAAAAAAGTTAAAATCCCTCTTTTTTTTCTGTTTGCATTTCCTTTGAGAGATTTCACTTCACTTTCCATCCTGCAGACAAGACAGGAAGTAGGGTTAGTTCACACCAGCCCCAGTGCTATTCGGTGCAGGAACGCACTGGATCACATCCCGGCCGGCTAACTGCGTTCTGGGGCCTGAGGAGGCATGGTGGTGCATTGAAGTCAAAGGCACCGCAGCCACACCCCCTGGCTGCAGTGCGATTACCTGCACCGTAAGGCGTGGAACATCAATGCCTGCATTCCGGTTTGGTGCGATCATAAAAAATGCTGCATGCACTATTTCATAGTTACATAGTTACATAGTATTTGAGGTTGAATAAAGACATTAGTCCATCAAGTCCAACCTATTAGGATCTCATTCTAGGAGTACCTGTACCCCTGTATATTACGGTCCCTTAAGAAATCGTCCACCTTTTTTTTTTATCGCTTCGGACCAGAACATTAGCATTGATATGCCACGTTTTCCGCTGTGGGCAATCGAGCTATGGCCAGGGGGGGCGTAGCTGTGGTGCCAATGACATCAATGCACCGCCATGCCCCCTCCCGCACCAGAACGCAATGAGCCGGCCGGGATGTGATCCATGCCCCCTCCCGCTCCAGAACGCACCGAACCGGGCCAGAATGCACTGTGGTTTTTACACGTTTTTTTAACAAAGGGGTGTTATTTTTTTTACCATATAATGAAAAAAGTACCGTAAATGTAAAAAATAAAAGTTTCCCTACATTCTGTTATAAAACATTTATTCTTACCCATATTTTTGGTAAAACATAAAAGGCGGGATCACGTCGGGTAAATAGACACTAAACATGTCAAGCCTTAAAATTGTGTGCGCCCGCAAAATCGCAAAAAAACGCCCTCAGGCCTATAGGCGACACTTAAACCGCTTTTACTGCTCATCAGTTTAGTGTTATCAGTGATTAATGGCCCTAAAATTATTGCTCTCACTGCAACGTTTGCGGCGATATGTAACATGTGCGGCACAATAGGCGCAATCGTCGTTTTTGCACATAGGCGCACCTGACTCATATCTGCGTCTGTATGTGGGGGGCGGGGACTTAAAAAAATTGTTTTCTTTTTTAATATTTTTATGCTTTATTTTTTTTTAATGATTCTTTATTTTTGTATTATTATTATTATTATTTTTTACACACAAATTTATTGCTATTACATGGGCGGCTAAGAAGCCCCTATGTGATAGCCAATTTACATGACAGGTCCTCTTTATGGAGACATCAGGGGTCTCCAAGACCCCTAATGTCACCTAGGGACCCCCAGAGAAGCTGATGAAGCAGAGATCAGATAACAGAAGTGCTTAAATATGGCTTTAAATTAAAAGAGAAGAATGAGGTAACCTTACTGGGACCTTACACACTGGGACTGGAGCTGGGGAACAGAGGTTTGCAAACCTCACGTGCAATATGTGCCCAAACCCCTGCTCCAGTCCTAGATTATTCAGTTCCTCTATCAATTCTCCTACTAATTCTCCTGCAATTCACCCAGGATAACTGGCAGAAATGAGGAATCTAGATCAACATATATATAGTATATGGGCAGTACATAGTATACCGTATTTATCGAAAATATAACCACAGAGGGTAGAAAAGTAACAATGCGCCATAATTTGTACATTCTGATATATCATGCATTTTCACTTAGAATCAGAAGTAAGACTAACAACCCTTTAATCTTTTGTTATATTTGCATACCCTCATACACCACCCTGATCTATGTTTCATTTACCACCATATGGTAATTATTCCCTTACAAAGAAAGAACCTAAAGCTGATATTTTCCTTCAATGCATATGCTTCAGCTCGGCTGAGCCGAAGTCACAGCCGCAGAGGGGAGAACGGTCTGCCGAAACAGAACGTTCTCCCCGCAAAGGTAAACAACTGGGTGGAGCCAGCCATGATGTCATGGCTGGCTCCGCTCAGTTTTTATTCAACGACAGCCCAGCGTCCTCAGGTCATTTGAGGACACTGGGCTGTCACTGAACGACAACAACTGAGTGGAGCAGCCGTGACAACATATATGACTCCGCCCATTTGTTTTGATTTGGCTGACCCATATGACAGCTGCCGGACAAATTAAAACAAATAAGTGGTGCCAGGGGGTTACCACTAGCTCTGCCCATATGTTTACTTTTTGCTGGCACCTGTCACACAGGTCATTTTGCAGCATGTGTTCGGCCGGTGGGCGGCGGCCTTTTTTTAAATTTTGGCGAGTCAGCATTGTTGACAAAGCTGGATGCTGTGATTGACGTGGATTACTTTGTTATTTTATTATTATTATTAATAATAATAATAA
>NW_017307740.1:182357-195652 GCF_000935625.1 Nanorana parkeri
TTTTTTTATTATTATTTTTTTTCAATTAAAGGAATTGTCAAAAAACATTTTTTTTCTTCAATTAAAGGACTTTTTTTTTCAAAGTCTGGTGTGTTTATTTAAATTTAAAGGGTTATTCACAAAAGGGTGAAGAGTTTGGAGACGGCAGGAAAAGTGAACAATATAGTTCAAAATAGCTTATTTGCAAAAAATCTCCAATTTAGATCACTTTCCGGTTCAGCTATGTTGTCCTAGATTGTTCTCTTCTCCTGCCTTCTCCAAACTCTTCACCCTTTCATGACTAGCCCTGTTACATTTACCCTTTAGTGAATGAGTAGGGGTACAAGTACCCCTTAATCATTCACAAAGGGGGCAGCATCTGGGTGCCCCTTAATAAAAGGGGTACCCCAATGCAAAAAGCCCCCTGCCCACAGATCCCCACAACCAACAGGTCGGAGCTTGTGGGGAAGAGGCCCTTGTCCCGATCGGCATGGGGGTCTAAATGTAAAAAGAAGGAACTGCTCTTGGAAAATTATATTTCTATTCTAGCTATCACCCTAATTTCTTATTAAATGTAGACACCAAGCTATATGCAAAAATTTTAGCAACCAGACGGCACCTGCTGCTAACTCACTAGATACAGTGTGACCAGGTAGGGAAGCTAGGGATATTGGAATAGGCTCAAGAATGCTGTCATGGATTTCTGCACTATATTCTACTCCAGCTGCCAAAAGTAGAATTAATGGTACTCAGTCTCAGGCCTTTTGGTTGCACAGTGGGATGATGCACTAGTGTCTTCTATCACCTCTACTATTCGTTATGACTCTAGAATCTCTTTTAGCTACAATTTGCTGGAATCCTGATATTTAGGGTATTGTGACCCCTGCTGGGGAATACAAAATATTGGCCTACACTGAGGATATCTTGTTTTATGTGCATAATCCTAGAATCTCTCTCTCTCCCAATTTTTGCTAGAGCTCAAGACATATGGGGAACTCTCCAATTGTAACATAAACTTGGACAAATATGAGACCCTGAACATCCGAAGAAAGAACAGCTGTTTATTCCCGCTCTTTCCCTTTATTTGGCAACCAAAGGGTTTATTATCTTGGCATCACCCTTACTCCTAAATATGCAGATTTTTATGTGCACAATTATATGCTTTTATTGAATTTAACTCTAATCTTACTTCCTATTCCCTTCATTCCATGTCCTGGCTTGGCAAAGTCAATTTGGTCACGATAAGGATTCTTCCTAAAGTTCTATTCTTTTTTCAAATGCTTCCTATAATCTTGCCTATAAGTTACTATGTCATGTTGCAGAGAGTGGTGTCCTGATATATCTGGCAAAACAAGAAACCCAAGATTTTAAAGTCTACTCATGAGATTGGGGTCCCGGCTAAAGTCCTACACAATACTGGATGATGTCACTACCTTTCTGGTGAGATTAATGGAGAATGATGAGTACAACAGATCTTGAGCACAGTGCAGGGGCATCTTCTTGCAAGATTTGGGATACTCACCATTTCACCAGAAGGCTACTTTTTTGTTATTATAAAGCTATTTAAGAAGAGGGAGGAGTCTACTTCAAGAATAAATGTGAGAAAAAAAAACAGATTGGCTCTAATATGCACAACTATTTAGTTTTACTTGCAGGTATTCACTAAAATTGCCTTAACATTACCTCCTTATGACTGACCTTTTAAATATATGAAATATATGAATATATGAAAAATTGTCCTTGCCATGACAACATTAACTTTCCAGAGAATTGGCAATGCACAAATGTGTGTGTTCCTACTTCTCATGCCCAATATCAAACAGACAAATTAGCCATAGGTTTATTGTCAAATTAACTGATGCAGTTTGACATTGCTAAACTTGGTATGGGCACCTAGGCTACAAAACACTATGGTCATGATAAGATTAAACTAGTAACATGGCATGTATAATGGGATTATATAGAATTGTCTAACCCTATATTTAATTACATATTTATCAGCAACAGACACTGTGGGCCTAGGATTTTTTTATATCTAAAACTAATGGCACTGAAGCAAAGTCCCATATTGCACTCTTAAAAATTTGGGCTGTTAAAAAAGAAATTTGGCTGTTAAAAAAGAACTAAGGCCCAACCTTTTTTGCCATAGTTCTATTTAGGGCAATAGCCCGCTATATGCAAAGTGACCCAAAACTTTGCATATAGCGGGCTATTGCCCTCTATATGTTGACAGCGCAGAGCCGCACTGCAGCTGGGATGGATCGTAACAATATTGTGGGGATCGATCCCACTGCCTTATTGGCAGCATGCACTTACAGTTACACTTACAGGAAAATATTTAATATATAAGAACATATCCATAAATCCCAAACTATCCCAAAATTAAATGGGGGCTGTCAGTAAACAAAATGATCATGCACATTTATTATCCCACTTTTAAGTTCTAGATTCAACATGTGATCTGCTAACAAAAACTAAATCCATTAATGAGACTGTCATGTTTTATGGTTTTAATCCAAACCAGTAACTGCAATCATAGCTAATCCAGCATTTATGTTTACAGAAAGCATTCCCTTCCAGGTTTTATTTAAAGGTCAGTAACATCTGATGGTTTATTCCTTTGGCAATGGTTTTATGATATATTGGAGGAAATCCATCTTGGTAAGCACAGTTCTTTTACAGGAAATTTAGGACAGTGCTTATTAACAACCTTTGCAAATATGACCTTATATACAGTAAATGTATGTTGACACATTTGTTCAATTGAAGTTTTGCGTCACTGAGCTTTTAGTTTGCTGACATCACATAATTTCAGATAAATGTCTTTAAAAACTTCTGCAAAGTTCCCAGAAGCAATTCATGTATTTCTGTTATAGCCAGAAATAGCAAGGGGATAGTGGGAATAGTGTTTCATTGCTGAGATGTTTATATAAATGAAATTATGTTCCTACTATCTATCTATCTATCTATCTATCTATCTATCTATCTATCTATCTATCTATCTATCTGTCACCATCTTAGATAGTTCATCTATACACATTTTTAGAATTAGGGAGAGAGCAAGGGTGGGAGAAAGTAAGGGGGAGATTAGTTTTTATAAAAAGGAAGTATTATGTTTTAATAAACTGTAAAGACATGTACAGAAATACCCCCAGCATCCAATAACTTGTCACTATGCAACCAGATCAACAATTAAATATTTCTGTCTAGTTGCTATTGGTTAATTTTCCATCAATTTGTTTGCCCTTGCTACATGGAAACTCCACTCACATTGTTGAGCCTGTGTTCACTTCAATCATATTTTTTATTTCCCTCATGCATGACTGGGTATTTAAATGAGAACAGCTTAACCTGATTCCCTAAGTTAAGTGAGAATTTGCTTCCCAAAGTGAACATTTCTCTTTGCAGTTTCTACAACTTTAGTAAATGACCGCTGTGTCATCATTCAATTCAGTGGCGTAACTAGAACCTTCAGGGCCCCGGTGCAAGAAACCATTCAATTGCTATACTAAGGTGGTTGCAACTGTATGCGCAAAAAGAGGTCATTGCTGAAAGAAAAATCATATGGCTAGATTTTTCCATCTAAAATCAAAGATGGATAATATATGTAACATGCTGAGATTATTTGAGAAAATACAGATTTTTTTTAATGTACTCACAGTGAATAGGGATACGTTTCAGGTTTAGGTCAGTTCACCTGCCTGCCCAAACCTCTGGCTGCTAAAGCAGGAAGTTATTCATTTAGTAGTGGTATCACTAACACCACGAAATGCTTCCCGCTGGCTTATTTCCCATTGTAAGCAAGCTGGCGGGGATCCTGGGTGATGGCATTGACCAAATATGATCATGACCATATTTTGTAAGTAACACCACCAGGATTCTCCAGCATTGTGTTGAAATTCCACCAGCACCAAAGAACTGTCATTTGCAACAGGACCAGCAGCAGGAGAAGATTGTCTTGGTGAGGGTCGTCCTGTCTTCAGATCACAGCTCATCATGATCAGCACGGGTTCTACATGGACCCTGGACTATGTTGGACAAAATAATGGACATTGGATTTACATTGTGGGACACTTTCTTTTTTGGGGGGAATTTTTTCTAATAAAGGACTTTTTGCAGTGTCTGTATCTAATTTTTTGTAAACGAGGAAGGAAGGCCAGAGATCTCAGGTTCCATTATCTTAAAGAGGGCTTCCAGATTCTGTTAAGTCTCCGCAGCAGACTCTTAAATCTAGTGGGCCTTGTATGGATTTTTTTGGGGGTGGGCACACAAAAAGCAAACCAAAAAAATACAGTGTAAAGTTCCCTCCAAAATCAAGGGGTCTGGTATGGAATTCGAGGAAACTATAGGCAAAAAAAACAAACAACTGTGTGGACCCCTCATTATATATGCATGAACCTCACTTTCCAGATAAGGTGAGCATCTGGACAGGCATCACATGCTCTCAATGTTGCAGGAGTACCTTGGGGGGTGCAAAGCCTCACCCCTGCAAGGCACCTTGTCCCATGTTGATACAGACAAGAGCCTCCTCCCCACATCCCAGTCCTTTTATTTAAAAAATATTGTCCACCAATGTTAATTTCATGTCACCTCACCCATGGTGTAGATGCAAGATCAGTATAATAAGTGATTCCCACTGACCCACTGACACGAAAACCCACTGCTACTCACACTACAAAAGTTCCAGGCCAGCTGCCAGGCTTTATTTTGGTCAATTATATTACCTGGGATTCCTAGCTGGTTTGTTGAGTCAGCAGGCAGCCAGAGAGCAGTCATTCATGACAGGAGTAGAGGCAGGAGAAGATGATTGTGGTGCAGGTTGTCCTATTGGTGGATCATCGAGTTGTTGTTCATCATGATGTACTGGGATCTACATTGCTGGATGATGTGATTAACATTAGGTTTAAATTGGGGTAAATTGTTTATATTTATTGTATTTTTAATAAAGAACTACATCATGGTGTGGGTGTTTTTGTTATTTTAATTGTTTTGTGAATGGGTAACATTACTCAGAGATGTCCCTTGACCTCATCAACATAGACACAAGGTGCCTTGAGGAGGGGGAAGACTTGTTAATTATTAATTATTATTATTTACTTTTCCAGGACATGTAAAGCTTAAAAATATTATTGTTTAGAGCCTCTTTTGTCAGAAAATCCATTTACTAAACTATTGCTATTGTGTTTATGTGTGTAAGTGAATGTATGTATATACAGTATATATACAGCCAGATTAACCCCTTCATGACTGAGGCCCTTTTTTCCATTTTAGTTAACAGAGAGACAGTCCATGTCAAATGGCTGCTTGCACACTTTAATTTCTTCACAGAACAAAAGCTTACAACAAAGTCCACCCTGACAGAGGTTATTATAAACACAAAATGGCAATAAACCTGCTAGCCTTAAGCTGGCCATATACATATAGATTATCTGAAGATTTTCAATAATCAGATGGAAAAAGTGCAACAGATCTTTCCATCTACGCTAACCTGTGTCAATGGAGGAATCTCCCATTGGGCCAAGCTTCAGTATCTTGTTAGCCGGCCCTACTGGCTGTTAAAATACCTGAACAATCTGATTGGATGCAGGCATTGTTCGGGTATTTTGAGAGCCAGCAGGGCAGACTAGCAAGATACCGAAGTTTGGCCCACTGGGATTCCACCATCCACACAGTTTAGCATAGATGGAGGCATCTGTTGCACTTTTTCCATCTGACCATAGAAAATCCACAGATAATCTATAGGTATATGGCCAGCTTTATGCGTTTTTTTTACTGAACGGGTAGCTGACAACCCTGTCCTATCCTGTCCCTAGAAGAGACTGAATCACCATCACTGTGGTCCCTTGCTACAGCACTACAGCATTAATCAGGTTACCAGCATATTAGGGTGTTTCCAGCCATTAACCCCCTGTGTACTGCTAAACAGTTAGATTGCAGATAGCCAACCAAGAGCAGGAGCCTGGGTGAGAAATACACTACATCTTGTACCATGCCCTTGATCATCTAAGGATGGGGCTGCTACTAGTGTGTGTGTGTATATATATTATATATATATATATAGAGAGAGAGATATATATATCTATCTCTATATAGATATATATAGATATATCTATCTCTCTATACAGGTGAAACTCGAATAATTAGAATATCGTGCAAAGTTCATTTATTTCACTAATGCAACTTAAAAGGTGAAACTAATATATGAGAGAGACTCATTACATGCAAAGCAAGATAGTTCAAGCCGTGATTTGTCATAATTGTGATGATTATGGCTTACAGCTCATGAAAACCCCAAGAACCCCAAATCCACAACCTCAAAAAAGTAGATTATTACATGCAATCAATAAAACAAGGATTGTACATAGAACAATATCGGACCTCTGAAAAGTACAAGCATGCATATGTACTCAGTACTTGGTTTGGGCCCCTTTTGCAGCACTTACTGCAATTACTTTTGCACGATATTCTAATTATTTGAGTTTCACCTGTATATATATATATAGAGAGAGAGATATATATATCTATATATATCTATATAGAGATAGATATATATATCTCAAAGGTAATTATAATGTACAATATTAAGCATATTTTTGCCTTGGTATTATGCTACATTATAAAACAAGAATGCATTTTCTATGTCTCATCATTAAAAAGAAGAAAATAACTGATTCATATACTGTAGATAAAAGTCAAAGGGATATAAAATCTCATTGTCATGTAGTTATTAATGGCGACATTTCAAAACAGTATTAGGCTACACTGTGTGAAAACATAAAGTTAAAAATGATGATTTACAGCCTCCACAAAATACTAATTTACTTGGCACGGTAAGCTCATTAACTGAAGACAGAAAATGTGCCAGCTCTTTGAATGATTTTTGGGATTTAGGCTTTTGGCAAGTTATTAGAGACAGCATTCCTAAATATTTAATAACTCATTATGTATTCAGCTTTACAAAGTTATTTGTAAATGACAAAATATAAATCTTTTAAAAAAGAAAACAATAACAACCATGAAGTATTTTAATAGCACCCAGTATGCATATCTGCATAAACATTTTTTTTCTTTGACAGAAGTTTTTATAACAATACTAAATTTGAGTTATGAAAACTGGTCCACCACTATGAGCACAATTAGGTTTTCATTTCTAATGTATCCAGTAAAATGTTGGCTTTTGCTATACAAACTATAGAACAAAATAAAAAGGAGGTAAATAACGTATTATAATATGTACTTTTAAAATTTGCTCTGGTTTCACAAATTATACCATTTAAAATGTACATATTGGCAAACTTTTTTTTTCATTGTGGACAGTGTAGATGAGGGTTAAAACTTCTGCCAGTTGTTTTTTTTTCTGTCTTTGTCTCATTAGGGAAATTCCCCTTCACTTACTGTGCTTGGGATCCAAAGAAAGTGAGACAATCTCTAAGTGAGGCAAATTTACCTTATGGTTGTAGAAAGAGCAAGTGCCCCAAATGCTAGATTTTCTGGTGACAACTCAAAAAATACTAAATCACTAATCACTTTCTGTTTCAGTGACCATGATCTCCATGACAAATAGAGGTGGTGAATCTACTTATCTGGACACATAAAGCTATAAAAACTGAAACAAACTTAAGTCTGATATATGCAACTGACACCATGTATGTTGTTCGTATTTTGACCCTTTTGTAGAACTGTATGTTTACAATGAAAACTTAAAAATCCTCTTTAAATAAACAATTTATAAAAAAATAAAAACGGAAACAAGATTCAAACCCTATTCTAACGCTAGGCAAAACTTAAAAAAATTGATTTATTTGAGGAAAAAAAAAATCCTGCCAGGACAAAGTATGAATCTTGTCCGAAAACAGTTCTAACTAATGTGATACAACATCCATTTGTTGTACAAACCTTTCTTAATCAAATCAAACCAGTAAGCTACTAGTTCACACGTTATCTCTCACCTCAAAATACTGCATTCTGTCTTCCTTAGCCTACCTCTACAATTCTATCCCCCTTTCAGTCTGTCATGAATGCTTCTGGCAGACTCATTGCCCTTACCGACTGCTCACTCTCTGCAACCCCTTTTTGTCAATTCCTCCAGTGAATTTCCGATTCCGAATACCCAAAGAATACGATTAAAAATACTAACAACATACAAAACCATCCACATTCCGGTCCCAGCTACATCACTAACCTCATCTCAATATATCCTCCACTATGCACCCAAGACCTCCTGTCCCTTAGCTCCCTTGTCAACTCCTCCCATGCTGATCTTCAGGACTTCTCCAGAGCCTCTCCCATCCTCTGGAAAGCCCTACTCCCACCTATATGGCTATGTCTTACTCTGTTTACCTTTAGATGATCCCTAAATACATCAGGGAAGCCTATTCTGCCTCTACATCAATTAAATCATGGAAGAGTTATTTAACAAAATTAGGGCTGTTACTGATTCAAATTTTCGTGTTCGATTAATCGAAAAAAAATTTAATCAATTAATTTTGATTATAACGCACATACAGCTCCAACTACATTGGCCTATACACATACAGCACAGCAATGAAGTAATAAAATGAACTAGGATCACACTAATCCAGCACGTCATTAGGCCTGGTTCACACCTGGGCGTTTTGTTGCGCTTTTGAACGCTCTGCAAAACGCTCAAACACCAAAATCCTATTATTTCCTATGGGTATGGTTCACACCTGGGCGTATTACAGGCCGTATGAACGCGCTACAAAATGCCCAACGGCCAAAGAAGTACAGGAGCTTCTTTGGGGCGTTTTTGTTGCACGTTTCCATTGGGATACAGCCAAGTAGCCCTCGGAAACGTGTGTTTGTCGCGCATTTTTTTAACCGCAAATCGCGTTAAAAACGTGCATCATGAAACGCACGACAAACGTGCATACTCGATACGCCCAGGTGTGAACCCAGCCTTAATCTCACGTGCCCCACTCAATATGGCCGCCGCTTGAGTGGGGCAACTCAGAATAATAACGTGCTGGATTAGTGTGATCCTAGTTCATTTTATTACTTCATTGCTGTGCTGTATGTGTATAGGTCAATGCCTTGGAGTTTGGTCCACACTTGTGGGCACACGGACCAGCAGGGAAGATTGTAGAAGAAAGGTTTGATGTCAATTGGCAGGCTGCACAGTGATGTTCCCTTTACATGTAAGTATAAACTATTTAAAAATTGATAGGGCAGAACAAGTTTCTTGGGCAAACTCACCGGCCCAAGTGGCTCTGTCGGCTAACGAAGGGAAGGGGGGGAGGAGTCCGGTGATGTCACGGACATCGACATCACCGGACTCCTCCCCCCTTCCCTTCGTTAGCCGACGGAGCCACTTGGGGACATTGACGTCACCAGGCTCCTCCCCCTTCCCTTCGTTAGTCGATGGAGCCACTTGGGGAAGGGGGAGGAGTCCGGTGACGTTGATGTCCTTGACATCAGACATTGCCATTTTGGGGAGGCTGAGGGGATATACATGACCTCGAAGTATTCTTGATCCTTCAAGTAAATCAATAACAGTCATATGGTATTTGGCGAGGAAGTTGGCTCCCCTTGCACTTCAATAAAAAATCCAAGAAGTCTACATAATGGCATTGTACAAGGATAGAGGCCTTGGCAGATGCCATCAGAAGTGGTTTAACTGGAAACACCTTAGCAAGACTCCTGGCATGACAGGAAGGACCACAGGCTAACAGATTATGAGGAAGACCAATCTATCATGGGGAAATGCCTTTGCAGCCAAAGAAGGCCCAGAACAAGCTTAAGGAGGCTTGGGGCAAAACCATCTTGATAGAGGTGGTATGGGAACAGACAGGTCTGGAAGTCAGTATGGTCCATCAATTACTGAAACTTGTAAGATCTAGGGAAGAAGTTCTAGCAAGTCCAAGCAAATTTCTCTTCTAGGGAAGCAGAGACAAAATGATTGCCTGCACCATAGTCAATAAGTGGTTTCACTGTGGCAATAGAAGTGTCAAAGTGTGGCTGCATGAAAATAAATGGACATTGAGAAGAAGAGTGAGAATAACAGTCTAATGTGCCTTCCTCTAGGCCCAGTTGCATAGGCTTTTCTCAGAGTGGCAAAGAGGAGACCTTGGGAGATTCAGAGAAATTCAGGGGGATGATGAAACATGAAGATTAAAGGTCTTCACTGGCAAGCCCTCTCTTGAGCAAGCTTTTAGGAGTCATGGTCCACAGAGGCATCCCTCACCTGGCAGCCGCAGTGTGCGGATACACCGCTCTTCAGATCTCCTGGGACCACAGCCAGCATTTCTCTGCTGTGGCTGTGCCTCCGTAGCATGCGTTTCAAGAGCTGTGCTGGTCACGGCGTCGGGGCCATCTCCCTTGGTGGTGTTACATGCAGGGAATCCTGGTGTGACATCTATCCCAATAGAGATCTAGCATGCACAGCAACTGACAACATGCAAAAACTCACTTCCTCCCAAGGAACACAAGCCTTCAGCAATACATTGAGCACTGCCCTAACTGCACCTCTGTTTCCACAGCAACAGGGGCATTGCCTCCAGTCCTGGGCTTTAAAACCTCACAACACTACTAGCTCAGTGCTAGGTTATTCTGCAGCCCTGCTCCCAGAGATGCAGCGTTTGTTTCTGCACCTTCGTCCCCTGTTCCAGCATTCCTACTCCCATTTTTTTTTCATTCATTTTTTTGTCTTCACATACGACATGCACGAGATCTGGCAGGAACGTCAGTGAGCTGATGCAGCACATTAGTAAGAAGAAGCTGGCCAACAATGACATATATATTTAAAATGGCAGAATGAGTTTTACAGCGTTGGTTGGACTGTGCCATGGGAATTTGTATTTCATACATCACTGCGGCAAGTAAACATTGGAATCTGCATGTGTTTACAAAGGAAAGTTATTTGATGCTGGTGGTTAATTCAAAGTGTGGGAGTGAGAGGTCCACTTTAATGGTGGATTTAAAAAGCTGCAGTATGGACATACCATGGCCATACTGCTGCTATAAAAAAAGGCTCTCAAAGTGTATAATGCACAGTGGTGCATTGTAGTCAGTTGGCTTCAGCTATCTTTCAATCACTGAGTTATCTCTGTCTGCTGAGATAACTGCATATAATAGCACAGGCTCCATATCATGGCTTGCATTTTATGATCAGATCTCAAAATGTAGGCTTCAGTATGCACTAGTAGGATCAAGGGGTTTCTTTTGCTCACACACTACACATGTAAAACACCAAAATAAGATAAAATTAATATTTTATTTGAACTCAATACAATAAAACGTTTCAGAATTTTAGAATTTAGTGTAGGCTTGTTTTAATTAAAGTCAAATTAAAATAGTTGTTTTAGCTTATTTTGCAAATCCCATTCTTTTTTCTAAATTGAAGGTGGTGTCACTGGTTGTAATGCGCTGGACTAAAAATCCCAAAGATGTAAAGCTTTTCCAAAGGATGAGCCCAAATGTAAGGCTTGGCAAAACTTCAATTTCTATTTTGTTGTCTGTTCTTGCAGTAAAGCTCAAGGAAACTGATCCAGTAGCATTTAAAGTACTTTACTTGGTGAAAATGCTGCGTGTACAAACTTAGTTACAGGAAAAACAAACATACATGCAGGCTGCTACAAACAATCACATGCACTCACTACACTATCATTGTAGTACATATAATGGTTTCTAAGAGAGGAAACACTAAAATAGTACTTAGCTTAAAGGCTGCATATTCCATAAATTCCATAATGAACTGGACTTCTTGGCAATTACACTTTTGCAGGAAAATGGCTTCTCGTTGCAGTCTCTGGTGTATAAGTCCTTTGTATTAGAGTTCAGTCCTCCCATGGTCAGAGTCCATCGTGAAGTCCATACTCAAAGTTTGAGATGCCGGCTTTTATTCATAGAAGAATGGCATCCCACTTGTGAGGGCCTGGTCAGACAGGGGAGAATCTCAGCTGCGGAACAATTAAAGAAGCAGGTAGTTTAGTATAAACGGTATTCAGTGTCGGACTCCTGGCGTCTCTCTCTCTGTCAATTGAGAGTTAGGAGTCCTACCATCATTTACCGTAAAGAAAAGAGGGTAGGTTAGAAACCAGTACGTATATTCCAGCATACGCAGGGTCAAAGGAAAAGAAGATTTAAACTTTCTTATGAAAGAAGAGAGGTCATTCAAGGCAATTGATTTCTGAGGTTCAATATCTGAACAGTCTTCTATACCTAGCAGGAGTTAGATCAGGATTATACTTTGAGCATACATGCAGTATGAAGTGAATCAGTAAATAGGCAAGGTTCCCGTACACATATATATTAAGTAATTGCAGTTCACAGTTCTATGGTAGAGTGCTGACAAGTAGATGTAATATAGAAGTAACCAGCAGATGGAGCCGACTCCAGTAATAGATGATACAGATACTTGCTGTTTGTAGGGTTCTCTGTTTGTCCCAGAGCAGGGGGAAGCTGCAGTGTCCTGATCCGCTTTCAGTTTGTCTCTCTCTCTCCAGGTTAGGGGTCCCAGGGTTCGTATGGCCGGCAGAGTCAGCAGGTGCTCACTCCACAGTAGCTATAGTGGAACACTGAGCTGACTGTCTGCCGGCGTTTTAAGGCGGAAGGAACGAGGAGGTGCCAGTGACGTCATCGGGCCGATGCGTCCCAGGCTGGAACGCATCGGCTCCTTCAGGACTTCCTGGTTTGTGGCTGCGTTCCAGCGTGGAAGACACGGACGTGCCGCGATCCTTACACCACTTGTGGGTGTTGCCCCTCAAAACTTGTATAATAGTGAAATAAAATGTATTTCACTTTCCAACCTCTAGGTGGCAGCAAAGCATCAAGAATTGCCATCAGTAGTCAAGGTTGAATAAGTCTTGACCAATCTGGGTGTGTTTCCCCATAACACCATCCCATTGTGATATGAATAATGGGGAAACAATACAGGGCAGCCATACGATTGTCAAAAAACAGTTTGGTCTGTTTGGAAGGCACCTTCCATTGTGAGAAACCAGCTCTCTGTCAACAGCCAAGCAGACTCTTTTGCAAATCCTGTGGGTGTCTGAAATATCCATTAGCATCGCAACACACTGGTGCACAATAGTAAAATATTTTTGAAGGCTGGGTCAGGTCCTTTTCCTCACAGTAGATTCTGCAGGTGCCCCACTTCATGTGCAGGTTAGGGCATCCCCAAGCATATTATTTAACTGCCACGGGACCACTGCACATATATAAATGACACTGCCCTAAGGTGGTTATACCAAGATTACAGCTACTGCAGCAGCTGTGATCTTGAAACTGATTTTTACAGCCGGTGATTGCTGTAAATATACAATGGTTGTATGGAGCGTGTGCCCCCCCCCCCTCCT
>NW_017307740.1:195682-198364 GCF_000935625.1 Nanorana parkeri
CCCCCCCCCCCTCCTCCACCACTGCTGCCAGCTATCCTGGGCTCTGCTGTTCCCCATGTGGGCTTCGGACTGGCATAGCAGGTCTCTGCACTTCAATCAGAGGAAGATCAGCCCACTTCCAGTGGCTGATCTCCCATCTGATCACTGAACCTGGAAGCGGTGTGTATTACATCACTTCCAGTTTCAGTGTGTCATCTCTCTGGCTGCTGTAGCACAAGAAGAAGCTTCTTGTGCTCCATAGGTGACATTAGGGGTCTATTAGACCCCTGATGTCTCCATATAGAGGACATGTCACATTCTCTTTGCTAAAACCTAGGGGGCTTGTTATCCCCTTATGCGATAGCTAAAAAGTTAAGTGTACATGAACATGCAAACACGTCGGAAGCACTTTCGTGTGAAAACGACAATTGAGCCACACGTTACATAACACCATAAGCATTGGAGTGAGAGCAATGATTCTAGGGCCATAAACCACTGTTAACACTAAATTGATGAGCAGTAAAAGCTTTATTTACCGGACACCACCCCATCTTTTATATTCTACACAAAAATTTGGTGTTATATTCCGTTTCTCTGCACTAAAATTCATTTGATTGTATTTTATCCTAATAATATTGTTTTGTTAAACATTTGCACAAAAATTGTATGACAAAAAATGTAAAGCAGCATTTTTTTATTCTACATGGCCTCTGCTTTCAGAAAATGTATATTATTGTTTGGTGGGCTTAAGCTGTTTCCTAGTCAAAAATTCAGATTTTATCATGTGCGTGCAAAATTTAAGAAATTAATCCAGGCGGCAAGTAGTTAAAGGAATTATGTATGTTTGATAGTGCTCTTTTAGCCGAAATAAAAGAGCTGCTCCCCAATGAACAGTATTTTTAATAGTTTTTTTTGCATTGGCACATTATCCCTAGAGCAGTGCCGAGTTAAATATGCAATTGGCAGATTCTTGGACATATTTGCCAAACCTCCCGCAAAATCGAACTCAAGCAAATTGTCCCATCACTTCTGTGAAGTATAATGGAGAATGGATAGAGTAATCTGCTCTTCATGATAAATTACCCCCTTAGTCTAACTTGAAGTAGTTGTGAACACACAGCATAAAAAGCCCTTATGTAGGGGGACATGTCTGTTTCAATTGTTGGCTCATACACACGACTGGGAATTACACTCCCTGTCTGTTTGTTCCACAAAACAATAGGGAATGGCAGGCAGCTGCAGTTTTACCTAAGTTGAATGACAGTGGCTTTTGCTATGTGGGCTGTGGTGTAAGGAATGGAGTTTCCTACTGTGTGCGTGAGCCCAAACAGTGAGAACCACACTCATTGAATAGCAACTCTCACAACTTAGTAAAGACTACAGTTGCTTCTTTGTTTTGTGTAACACACAGGTGAGATGTGAAATTCCCTGCTGCGTGTATGCAGTGGTGTATTCTGGTTTGGGGCTGCCCTAGGCAAGTCAAAACTCGGCGCCCCCCCACCCCACACTAAATGTACCCCACCCGACTGGTCTCAGGTGGGCTCTGCAGGGTTTGTGGTGGGCTTTGAAGGCAGCAGAGCCCCCTATGGATTCTGCAGAGCCCACCACAGATGCTGCAAAGCCCCCTGAGACCCGGCAAAGCCCTCCACAGATCATGCAGGATCTCAGGTGGGCTCTGCAGGGTTTGTGGTGGGCTTTGCAGGCAGCGGAGCCCCCTATGGATTCTGCAAAGCCCACCACAGATCCTGCAAAGCCCCCTGAGACCCAACAAAGCCCCCTACGGATCCTGCAGAGCCAACCAAAAGGTATTGCACAGCACACCTGAGACTCTTTGGTTGGCTGTGCAGAATCTATGCTGGGCTCTGCCAGCACAGTCCTCTTACCTTGCACGGCCTGACCTCTTTGGAACACATCCTCCTCATCCTCGGCGCCCGACACGGCCTCCTTGTCATCTTCTCTGCCCGACTGGAGCTCCAGCGAGGCCTCCCACCTCCTCTGTCGGTGTCTCTGCCATCTTCGCACGCCACCTCTTACGTCTCTGGGGCCACTCGCCAAATTTTCTTCTCTCATGGGGGCCGCTTGCCAAATGTCATACTTTAAGATAAAATATAACTATATCCATTTTAAGTACTACAGGCACTAATATACACACAATAAGGCCCCATTCATATCTGTAGGTTTAGGTGTGATTAGGGATTCCTGCATCAGAAACTTACGTTTTACTGCAGCAGAAATCCCTAAATTGGCGTTTACAAGTGTCAGCTGTCACCTAAGTTAATGATCAGGTGACATTGTTGCATGTAAACGCCTACACACCGCATGTAATTGTAGGTGATATGATTACATGCGGTTAGAAAACACTCTCCCTGGATGCACAAGCATTGCGTCCAGGGAGAGTGATTGATTCTTAACTGAATGTAAACATATCACGTACAATTACATGCGGTGTGTAGGCGTTTACATGCAACAATGTCACCTGATCATTAACTTAGGTGACAGCTGACACTTGTAAACGCCAATTTAGGGATTTCTGCTGCAGGAAAACGCAAGTTCCTGACGCAGAAATCCACAATACCTAATAGCACCTAAAATAGAGGTGTGAATGCAGCCTAATACACTTCTACAACCCCCCCCCCCTAAAAAAAAAACCAAAAAAACCTGTACATATAAAATAATAACCCCCCACCCTCCCCCCATGCACAT
>NW_017307740.1:198614-204798 GCF_000935625.1 Nanorana parkeri
AAAAAAAAAAAAAAAAATACCAAAAAAAACCCCTGTACATATGAAATAATAACCCCCCCTCCCCCCATACACATGAGAAAATACCCCACACACACATTATATATATATATATATATATAAAAAACCCCAGTCAGTGTACCCCACACACATTTAACATAACTACCAGTGCCACCCCCCTTGTTGCAGGGAGGAGACTGTGAGGCGGCACGTCTGTCCCGGTGATCGGTGGTCGATTGGGAAGGTCTGCTGCAGACCTTCCCAATCGATCCTGCACAATCCTTTCGTCCAGCGTTCACTGAAAGAGCGCTGGCCGAAATGATCCGAGTGTCGGGGCAGACTCAGCTACAAGGTCTGCATCCGACAGATACAGACCGTGTAGCTGCTCTCGCAAGTCAGGTATGCGGTCCGTGACCGCGTACCTGACTTCCGAGCTGGCTGTGGGTCACAAAGTACCGGCTCGCGGGCCGGTACATTGGGACCCCGGCATTTTTGCCGCTCCCTAGGAATCTGCTGCTTGAGGCAAACGCCTTGTTTGCCTCGCAGCAGATACGCCCATGCGTGTATGAGCCTACAGTGAGCACTGCTGGACTGGGGGTATGGTGCAAATCTGACTACAGTAGATACAAACACACTGTGCGTGGGCACAGTATGCTGTAGCTCCTAGCACTGATCCCAGGGATGCAGACTGACCTGCTTAAGCAGGGATCTGCTTACCTGTTTGCCGTGGTCACTTTGAAACAGAAGCCAAACAGAACTGGCAGGATCACCAGATTTTTTACACCAAAATAAATTTAAGATTACATTTTTTTAGGATCTATGTAAGTAGACAAACATATAACAGAAATATTTAATTTTAGGATTTACATTCAATACTGTTTTGCATGTACTGCAGTTTATGTGCCCACTGGGAAACGGCAATTGAATCCCCACAGAGGTTAAAACTCTTAATATTCTATCTTAAATTAAATATAAAATGTATCAACTGGAGTTCAACTTAATATTTGGCCATGCGTAAAGCCTTCTGCATTTATTTGCACATTTAAATAAACCTGCATCACAAACAATCAATCATGAAATCTATAAACTCAATGACAGCTAACACCTCCAGTTTCCTGGCAAGAGTACATAAAAACGGGAGTTAAAACACTATAGATGTCCTAGATCAGAACTTAAGCATATACTCAATTATTATCACTATCTGAATTTTTGGCTAGGAAACAGCTTAAACCCACCAAACAATTTTTTTTTTATTTGGCAGCGAATTGTCACACAGTGTATTCTACTTCATTAATACAGTATGAGTGACAGTATGACAAATCTATGGACAACAGAACAAAGTTAATTTAGTAATGTATCTATCCATAAATGATTTAACAATGTATTATTTCCACTGCATTAGTTCAGAAATTCAGTTTGTACTGCACATGTCAGATATAAGCATGTTAGGCTAAATTATCCTATCACTCAAAATAATATCTCCACCTCTTAAGCCTGCTTTTAAACCATGCTGTTCATCTCAGTAAGAACTAATCAACCACGCTGTACTATCTATACCACCTTCCAGAATTTGTTCTGGTGATGGTAATGGTATAATTTAACAACTTAAATTATGTCTCCTCTATAACAACCTGTCTGAGGATGAAAAATTGACATTTCACATATTTTTTTCCAACAAAAAGAAAGTTCAAGTATCTACATTTGACTCAAACGGCACATTCTGAATCAATAGCAGTATTTTATCCTTTAATTTAATTCCACAAATGTGTTAGCAGAAAACTAGTTGATGCCACTATGAAATAAATCAAAAAAGTCTGCAGAAAGAATCTAACATTGATGAAAAACAATGTGGAAGTCCTTTTTAACAGAATTCTGCTATACTCTGCTATGCTATACTAAAAAAAAAAATGGCGTTATATGGGTTCTGTATTACCATTATTTTTGTTCTTGTTATTCATCTTTTCTTTTTCTCTGACTAACATAAGATCATGTATACTGATGACAGAAGTCAACTAGAGTTTTTATTTTTGTCTTCTCTTTTTCTAACTTTCCTTTCTATGTTGGACAACAAGCTTTGTTTGCATTTCTATCTTTCCCAAATTCACAAGCTGATTGAGCCTAGACTGAGATAACCTTCCTTGCAAAGGGATAAAGCAAACATGCCCTGAAAGAATAGGATTAAGTTGCTGACCTTTACTAGTTGCCTGGCTGCCATGCTGATCCAATGAACTTAATGCTTTCGTAGTCACTGAACTGCCAATGCATGCCAGTCAAGCGTTCTGACTTTTTCTTTGATTTAACTTGATCAATGTTTGATCATAGTCAGTGACTAAGAAAACATCAAAACTGGAGACAACTAAGCAACATGCATTGTCAGAAGATCAGTAATTGAAGCTTGTGCATTTTAATCACTATATGTTTTCTTTAACATCCTATACTCACATGTGTGCAGATTAAGCAGAAGAGCAGTCTACTATTTAAAGTTTTATGTAAGGTCATTTTTTTAGTTTAGTTTTGGATAGAGCATGAGCTGGGTATGTCCAAGGATACCATTAAAAATAATGGTAACACTTACAACCCATCTGACAGCCCTCCTAGAGTCTCACCGTATATGTTACCTTCTTCCGGTGTCTCTCCATTACCTTTAGGTGTCCCACCCCCCACCACCCCCCACTGCCTGCTGTAACAGAGGCTGGGAGCTAACCCAGCTGCTTTAGATATCAAAGTAATGTAAAAAAATAAATGTGCCAGAAGAAGTTATTGGCTCAAAGTTCATTTTTTAAATTAAAAGGTCTGGAGGGACTACAAGCATCTGTCATGAAGGACATCATGGTGTGGTTAAGCCATGTCTGTCAGTTCAGGTTGCTCCTTGTACTCCCTAGCCACCATTGGTAATCCCCGGACTCTCATCTCCTACTCTGCTCTTTTATCTCTTCTCAGTATCTTCTGAAGTTAAGCTCCCTTCCACAACAAGGGCTGTATGTTTAAGGAATGTTCTGAGTGCCCTGCCTGTGAAGGATTCCTCTAGTGACTTTCTAGAAATGCTCAAAATTGTTTAAGCACCTATTCAACCTGTATGAAGCCAAAGACTTCAACTTTTCCCAATCCCACATCCATTTTTAAAAATACTTTGTTTTAATATTGCAAACCCAAAACTAGTTAGACATTCTAGAAGAAATGCAAAGAGACTGTTGAGATAAGATCAACTAGTCATACCGAGAGTCAGTTGTTCTTATTTAATTTTACCAAATTGGTAAACTTATATTGAAAAAGAGGACACTAAAGCACAGGCACTGTACTGTTATGCAGAAATAATATGAATATGTAGTAGACAAATGTGGTTGCTCACATGTACATATAGATATGTATAAACCAAACAGACACATGGTTTAAAAACCAATAAAACACATTAGACAAGATTATTTACAATAACACACATTTATTTGCAGTTATATAGCATTAGGACATATTAGGGTCTCTCTAAAGGTTTTACTACTATCTGGATCCTAATTGGGGAGATTTTACAGAAACACCAAGATGCACTCTGACACATAGTAGTATAGCAAGAGGAAATCTTCCCAAATAGGATGCAGACATGAAAAAGGTTCTATTCATTCTTCAATCAACTAAAATCTTATTTTTATAGATGTTATCATTAAAAAGCAATCCCAGAGCTCCAGAAAAGTGACCATGCCAATGTTGAGATGGTGTCATCACTTTATTGCAGACCTGATAAAGTATTATCTCAGTTTCCCCTTCCCCAGTTATCGGATTGCAGCATTGTAGCTTTGTAGGGAATTACAAGGCTAGGTGCATGAGAGGGCTGATCTGCATCAGAAATTTGTGAACAGAGCTAAAAACTGTACAGGCACCTGAATGTACATGATTGTGCCTCTGTGTTTCTGAGACATCTCTGCCCAGGAAGTCTGTGTTGTCCATGGATAATGCCTGAACAAAGATGGTGCTATCCATCTAGAAGTTAAAGTAGTGAGATACATTTTTAATCCTTTTTCTTTGAATGTTTGCTTTCAGTTATATCAAACTAATAAGGTGTATCTACAGACACTTCCTTGCTTAGGCTACTTACTCACACATCTACAAGTACATCTGCAGCCAGAGTCATAACTAGAAACTTCAGGGCCCAAGTGCAAGAAACCACAAAGGGCCCCCCCATCCCCTCCCCGCCATGGGAAGGAACTGAGCAGAGTTGGCCTGCTGCATGCTGGGAGCTGAGGCAGTTAACTTCTCCTCCTTCCTCCTGTCCAGGCACCCCCAAGTGGTAGAACTACCAGAGTCGCAGCTGTGACTGGGCCTTGGCGTTCCACCACTTGGGGGGGGGGCCCGTTAACCACCAAGGTGCCGACATTGCCTCCTGGGACTACAGCTCCCAGGAGGCAGACACTCAACGGCTCTTTCCCATGGTGGTTAATATGGTGGTGTGAGCGATCTCACTAGGGATACAGGCAGTCTCACCAGGGCTGCGGGCATTCTCCCCAGGGGTGTGGGCAGTCTCACCAGGGCTGCAGGTGGTTTTACCAGGGCTGCGGGCAGGCTCACCAGCGCTCTGCAGGGTCTCAGGTGATAGAGTGCAGGGATAGGGCTGCTGACAGCTCACCCACCCTCCGTGTCAAGGTCAGTCCTCTCTCTCCACCTCTTCCTGGCACTGCTCCTAGAGCCCTCCCCCTCCTTACCGGGGCCCTCAGGTGCAGAGCTAGCCCTGGCAGTGCCTGCAGAGCAGCGGGAGGAGAGAGGGAGCCGGCGGGCAGGTAATAATAAATCCCCCCCGTCCACCCCTCCTGATGTGGCTCTGGCCCCTCCCTCTCACTGACCTGCTCGGACAAGTGCAGGCTGATGCATAGCCTTGGGCATACCAGGCCAGGCCGCAGACAATCAGGACGATTATGTGTGGGCCCTCTTCTTCTCCTCTGCCCCCCCCCCCAACAGGCAGAATGCCAGGGCCCGGTCGTGATTGCGACTGCTGCGACCCTAGTAGTTCCGCCAGTGTCTGCAGCGTTTTTATCCTTTGCTGCATTCTCACAATTTGACTTCAAGCAACTGTAATAAACTTACCTTGCAGCCTTCTGTCCACAGTGTCCAGCGCCGCCCACTCCCTCAGGATCATGCTGCTCCTTCTCTCTCAGCCGGCTGTCACATTTAAACCACAGGGGTTTGAATTACTCTGCGTCTTTTTGTTGTGTTAAGATGCTGAGTGATTTCCCACACAGGGACCGCAATACACTCTCTCCATAAGCTCTGCCTGAATAATCCACATCCCATCGGATTCCTGCACTTATTAGAGCCTCGGTACTGCCAAATTGTTTTTGGACTCATCCCCACTGACAAGCTGCACCCTGAACTCTTCACTGGACTTGTTATCGGCAGCTGTCAGTTCTCAGGAAACAATATCTGCCTCCATTGCACACATGGTGTGTGGGAAAGGTTTCAAAGGCTGCTAACTGCAAAGTATATCTTTCCATAAACTGACTGTGTATTTGCTTGCAGTAGACTGTTATATCATAATCTTTCAGGGTGAGAGCTATCCTAACCTTGTTGCCTGGTGTCAGATATTAGATAGAGGTGGTCTCTTTATGGACTTGTCATTCTGGGTGATGTAACACAGCAATTGCTAATAATCTGGATTCCAGATGCATTCAAGATCAGGCTTTATGATGTAATACTACCCTAGATGATAACCTGAACTAGAATTGCTTACTAATGATATATTAAATTACATGGAAATAATTCAGTGGGTTCACTATGCAATCTTTATTTGAATACCCTGACCTGCGTTATCAACCTGCATGAATTGCTACAAACTCTTTACCTTATCTTGGACTAAAGTCAAGCATTTACCATATAACTACAACTAAACCTTCTTACTAAGCTACTACTGTATGTATTAACACTTCTGCAGTTGAGATCCATACCAGGTAAATGTAATAATTGTTAATATCATTACAGCAACAGAGCCAATAAATGCATTGATACATTCTGCCATGCTCACCTCACTGCCACTGGAACATGCACACATCCAGAGGAGCTTCCTAGAAAGGGTCTACAGCAGGGGTGCCCACAATTTTTTGTATTGAGATCTACTTTTCAAATGAGGAGCCTAACGAGATCTACCAGCGATCTACCTCCCTCCTGCGTTCTGAAGTCAATGGCACCCCAGCCATGCCCCCCCCCC
>NW_017307740.1:205147-251799 GCF_000935625.1 Nanorana parkeri
TTTTTATGCCCGCAGTGCATTCACCTGCACCAAATTCCGGCGTTCTGGTCCAGTGCGATCGAAAAAAATGCTGCATGCGCTATTTTTTTCCGATCGCATTGGACTGGAATGCAGGCATTGTGGTTTCAGCGTTTTGGTGACTTGAATTCACCGCCACGGCCCCTCCCAGCCCAGAACGCAGGGGGAGTTTACCATGCGATACAGTGCGCTCCAGCAGCTAACGACATTGGAACGCACTGTATTGTAACTTGTGTAAACAAACCCTAAACACCGTCCTAAAACATTGCATTCTTTGATTAAGGCATTATCTGCGTTCAGGTGCGGGAGGGGTCGTGGCAGTGCATTGAAGTTAATGTCACCATAGCCATGCCCTCCACCCGTATTGCAATAACCTTCACCTGAACACGTGGCACATTAGTGCCTGCGTTCCGGTTCAGTGCAATCTGCAATCTTAGTGCTTGCAGCTTTTTTGCAGATCGCACTAGGCCGGAACACAGGCACTAATGTGCATCGCGAGTGATCGCCCCTGAATGCAGGCAACCGACCGGAGGGCAATACAGTGCGTTCCAGAGCCTGACCGCTCTGAAACGTACTGTTTGTGGTGTGGACCAGCCTTAAAGCCTAATTCACACCATCCTCAGTGCGTTCTGGCGCTATTGTGGATGGAACGTACTGGATCGCATTGCGGCCGGCTCAGTTTGTTGTGGGGTGGGAGGGCGTGTGGCGGTGTGTTGAAGTGAATGGCATCGCAGCCTCGCCCTTCGACTGCAATGCGATTGGCCACACGGCAATGCAAGGCACATCACTGCCTGCGATCCGGTCCAGTCAGAAAAAAATGCTGCAAGCACTATTTTTTTCTGACCGGACCGCAGGCATTGATGTGCCTTTCATTTCCGTGCGGCAGATCACATTGCGGTCGGAGGGCATGGCTGCGGTTCCATTCACTTCAACACATCACCACACCCCCTACCACCCCACAACAAACTGAGCCGGCCGCAATCCGATCCGGTGCATTCCAGCCACAATAGCCCCGGAACGCACTGAGGATGGTGTGAAGGAGGCTTTAGAAGTCTTAACTGTGCAGCCCCTTAACTATACTGTCAGATCCCACTCAAGCCAATAGCCTACCTGCTACTGGCTCTTCAGGTGTGGTCCCAACGTGCTTGATGCTGCAGACTGGAGCGGGTCAGATGTGTCCAAAGCTACAGGTGGGGAGGGGCCAGTCAAACGTGCACACTGAAGAGAGGGAGGAGCAGCCGATGCCACTACGTGCGGGAGGCAATGATTATTGGACGCTGGCGAAGACGGAGGGGCGGAACGAGTGTGCAGACAAAGTGTCTCAGTGTCTGTGCGGGTAGAGGCGGCCACCTATGCTACGTGCGGTAGGAAAGGTTATTGACCGCTTCAGACAGGAGGGGAGAGATAAATGTGTCAGATGCTTTAGCGTCTGACACATTCGGGTACACGGAGCGTGGGACAGGGAGTCGACCCGCGATCTACAAGCAATAGCTTTGCGATCGACTGGTAGATCATGATCGACCTTATGGCCACCCCTGGTCTACAGAATTTAGACAGAGAAAATATGAAAAAAGTAAAGGGAAAACTTTATTTGTGGAACATAAAATGCAATCCTACAACAGTGGATATTATTTTTAGAGAGTTTAGTTTAACATGCATGCTCTTAACATGTATCTGATGCTAGGTCCAATTCAAGTCCAATATTAAGGGTTTAGTTTGCTCTTAATATAGGAAAGGATCTCTTTGTTTCCCACCTTTTGCATTTTATTTCAGTAGTAAATAATAGAATTTTAGTAGAGGTGTAACTATGAGTCATGGTGACCAATAGAAAAATGTTGATGCCCTCCCTACAGTGTCAACTGTGACAGTATGTTTCATTGCCGTGTCTAAATCAGGGACAGGCAGCAAGAAAGCTGTCAACATGGAATAAAGTTTCAGCTGTAATAACAATAATAATACAGATAATACCCATAATTACATATTGTATTCTGACAATATTATTTGTTCTTGCACGCAACTACTCAAACCCAAATAAAAACTTAATTGAACTCTGGCTTCTTTAGCTATCTTATAAGATTTTATCTGAAAAGGTACACATTGTGATTTGTGACTGCATTGGGCCCCTTTCACATGGGTGGCATCAGTTCTGGGTCCATCATGTTAGGTCTGCCAAAACAGAGCTCTTTTCCATTTTCTTTTCAGACCCAGATGGACTCGGAGGTAATTGGATGTAAATGGACGCACGCACATACATTTACGTTTGGCTGCCAATATAGTTACATTGAGTTTAAAACTGACAAGTACTTCCAGTTCCGGCGCCAGATGAACTAGGTGTGCGCACCAGATCTCCGTCCAGCCACACACCGAGCATCGCCCACATCTCACTAAAAGGCACCACACGCTCCGGCGAAATAGCAGCCGCTCAACCTCAGGCATACGTGGGGGACATGGAGCGATATATATCGCCCGCTCACAAAGGCCAGACGCACCTTACAAGCGGCCCTCAGTGACGACCGAGGCCCATCCAAGATGGCGGACGCGGCAGACACTGAGGACATGCAGCTCTCCCAGGCGCCGGACATCACAGGGGAACACCCATTGCCCCCAACCTCGGACTCAATCGATTACCAGAGGCTGGCAGCTGCCGTAGCTTCCCATCTTAAGCCTGAGCTTTCCACTGTCATCACTGAGTCTCTGCAGCAGCATCTAGGTAAGCTGGAGGCATCACTGACAGCCCAGGGCAAACAGATCAATGCACTGGAAATGAGGGTAGCTAACCTGGATGACGATTCTTTCTCTACAAATAAAACCATTGACCGTCTCAATAAATCAGTTCAATACTTAACTGATAAAGTGGACGATCTAGAGAATCGGTCACGCAGAAACAACTTACGGATTATAGGACTCCCAGAATCCGTAACGCCCGGCGAGCTCCACCAGTTCTGCTCCTCTGTCATTCCATAAGCCCTGGGGTCAGCGAAGCCATGCAAGGTGGAGAGAGCTCATAGGGTCGGCCCTTCCAGAGATGATTCTAGGCCCAGACCCGTAGTGGTGCGCTTTCTAGATTATTCTGAGAAGCATCAGCTACTCCATGCTTATCGAGCTCAACGCAATCTGGTGGCGTGGGGTCACAAGTTATTGTTGTTTGCCGACTACTCTGCTGACCTCTCAAAGAGAAGGAAAGCATTCCATGATGTTTGTCAACAACTGGTGAACAGGCGGATCAAATTTACCCTAGCTTATCCGGCGGTGCTGAGAATCACATCCCCTGAGGGGAGAGCCCTGCAATTCGACTCGCCTGACCTGGCCCACAAATATCTTTCGTCCATGAAGGCAGAAGTTTCAGCGTCACCCTCCAAGAGTCCTCCGCGGAAAAAAAAGGCATGAAGACGTCTCACACTGCATCTGATGCGCATCTTAATGCTCATGCTCCATAGGGTTCTACACCCACTAGTTGGCGGGCACACTTCATCAAAACCTGCTCATGAGCAGGTTGTCCACCGATGCTCCCAGTTTTTTATCTTACTCAAGTTTTGTTATAATGGCGGAATTAAGCTCCACCTTATCTTCCCATCCGCACTTTCCCTAGCTTCGCCTGCCTGGCGGCCGCCAGGCTGCTGCTGGGGAAGCCCCAGTTAAATGCACGCTCATCTGGAAAAAAGGAAGTCACTACTAGCAGGTTTTTGTATGACTCATACAGCGCTTTTGAATACCACTTTTGTTGTTCTAACTTCATTTTTTGTTTTCTTTTCTTCAAGTAACCATTTTTACACCACAGGTTACCGTACGAATGTACCTACCTATGAGCTTCGACTTGCCACCGCGCTGATGGGAGGAATGCCACGGGGTCCTCCTTCAGCCCATCGGTTGTCTGGGGTATGTTTTTTATTAGCAGTAAGACACTTCCATTCTGGGGACACACGTACTGGTTGCGCAAGCAGCACTGGGACACTTGTATGCAACCATTTCACTTTTAACACCTGCATCTTTACACAACATCCACTTTGAATATGGGAACCCCCGTAAACGTAATAACGTGGAATGTTAAAGGGCTACGGTCATCCAATAAACGGCGCAAAATTATACGCCACTTACGCAGACTTAATGCGGACATAGCATTATTACAGGAAACTCACCTACAGGAGGCAGACTTCAAACGTATGCAACAATCTTGGGTGGGGTTGGCAGTAGGCGCCCCTGCTATGGGCAGAAAGGCTGTGGTTCTCAACCTTATCAGGAAGACTCTACCCTACACTCTGATCTCTCAAACCCAAGATGAACAGGGTGGTAGATGGTCTCACACCACCATTTCACTGGGCAACTCAACATTGGATTTGTGGAACGGAACGTGTATGGTCCAAATAGCGACAATGAACCTTTCTGTGCATCTCTATCCACCTCCCTACTGAACCAGGGCCCACCATCCTACACATTGGTGGGCTGAGATTTCAATGCGACACCATCCACCCTTGAAGATAGATTTTGGGAACTTAGAAAATCCCCCCCGATGCCTAACCCGCAGCACAGAAATTTGCAAACTTTACTAACCAAAACTGCATTGATAGATGTATGGCGATTCTTCCACCCCCTTGCAAGAGACTGCACTCACTTCTCCCATGTTCATAAATCTATGTCTCGCATTGATCTGATTCTTTCCTCCTCCAATATCCTACCTAAAATTAGGTCGGCTACCATTGAAGAGATGGTAATCTCAGACCATGCACCAGTGGTAGTCACCCTACAGGGTCTGGATCTGGCCTCACCCCCAAAAACCTGGTGCTTCTTATCTTATTTATATGATGATGGTACTTTTCAATCGTTATTAAAGACATGGTGGTATGAATATGCAACTGATAATACTGTTCACGTTAACGACTATGTGCTTTTTTGGGAAGCGGCGAAGACAGTACTCAGAGGTAGAATACTGGCCTACGTGACTTCTCGGAAAAAACTGACCAAGGGTAAATATGTGGAGGCAAGTATGGCAGCTAGAGACGCTTATTTGCAATATAGAAAATCTCCAAACTCACAAACTAGAGTTCACTGGATTACACTCAAACAGTCTTGTGATCACTGGATGCAACAATATGATCTTATCATCAGATCCCGCAAAGATGTAGAGCTTTTCAGATTTGGCAATAAGGCGGGCAGAATGCTGGCTAACCTGGCTCATGGCCAGCGGCCCGCTTCCCACATTGTCCGTTTGAATGACCCCCAGGGCAACACTTGCACCGACCCCGATGCTATATGCACCCTGTTTAGCGATTTCTATACCTCTCTTTATGCTGCTGAACTAGGAGACGTCCCAGCTGGAAAGAAATTTCTGGATTCAGTCTCTTTACCTTCACTATCTCTTGAAGATCAAGAACAATTAAATAGTGAAGTCTCACTCGCGGAACTCATGCATGTCATTCGCACTTCCCCTCGCTCCAAGGCACCTGGCCCAGATGGCATAACTACTGAATTCTATAAACTTCTCTCTGAAGAAGTCTCACCCTGCCTTCTATCCCTCTTTAACCATATCCTCCACTCCAGACAATACCCGCCCACCTTCAATGAGGCCTACATTAGATTGTTGCCAAAAACTGGCAAAGACCCGCTTCTCCCTGGATCCTATCGCCCAATTTCATTATTGAATCAAGATGCCAAGTTATTATCCAAAATATTAGCGAATAGACTAGCTGCAATACTTCCGAAACTGATATCCACAGATCAAGTAGGTTATGTGGCAGGCCTATCGGCTGTTATAAATGTACGTAAAGTTATTGCTTCGTTGGAGAAGGTTCGATTGTCTTGTCCTTCTCGATGTCCGAAGGCTCTTTTAACCTTGGACGCCGAGAAAGCCTTTGATAATGTTAATTGGGAGTGGCTTAAATTGGTAATGGCGCATATGGGCTTCTCAGGTTCATGTTTGCACTTTGTATCTACCCTTTATACCTCACCTATGGCACGCATTTATGTAACAGACGCACCTTGATGGGAGCCGGTACCGCGGGTCATGGGCTCACTGCGCAGGCGCGCCGCGGGTCTGCGACTCAGAGACGTCAGCGTCAGAGGGTGACGTCCACCGCCGCCGCCGTCCAGCAACACCCTGCGCAGGCGCATAGAGAGATCCCTCGAGAACCGTCCACATCGGGCGCAGGCGCGCCGCGGGACTCCACCCCCTTCAGACGCAGCACTGGGCTTGAAAGCCGCATCTCAGCACTTGATCAGCGTCTTCTGTTGAGTGTGCAGGACGCTGATCAGCTCAGCTCCCCACTCGCCTTAAACGGGACTCCACCCCCTTCAGACGCAGCACTGGGCTTAAAAGCCGCATCTCAGCACTTGATCAGCGTCTTCTGTTGAGTGTGCAGGACGCTGATCAGCTCAGCTCCCCACTCGCCTTACAAAGGACCTGACGCCTAAAAACCTCATCTGGAGCATCTGAGGCCAGCACTAAAAACCGCAAGTAACCCGGGAATCTCCCTGTGATTAGGGAACCTTGCTGTCCACAATTGATTATATACATTTCCAATTGATGTCTGCTGAACCTTGCTGTCCACAATTGATTATATACATTTCCAATTGATGTCTGCTGAACCTTGCTGTCCACAATTGATTATATTCATATTCCTATTGATGTCTGCTAAACCTTACAATCCCCGTTGAAGTTAGGTATTGTCCAATTGATGTCAGCTAAAGTATTGGGGTGATAACCTGACAATTCTTACTTATTAGAACTGTATTACGGACTCACCATCTATCTGCAAACTCACACCCTAATATTCAATTTCCCATTTGTTACCCTTCTCAGTGCAAACGGGGTATGATGTGTTGCAACTTCCTTGCAGCCTTATTCCAAAAACTGGGTATAGCGAGGTGGAGGAGTTGCTATCTGATTCCCCTCTTAATCCTTTAGCTGAGAACCGCAGTTGCGATCCACGTTATCCACAGCCGATACAGGCGAGCGTCACAATTTATACCTCCTCTGCCCTATCTTCACCGATACATCTACATAAAGGCACGCGTCAGGGGTGTCCCTTATCCCCACTTCTCTTCAATCTGGCCATTGAACCCCTGTCCAGATCATTAACATCCTCTGAATTATATACAGTTATTCAGATGGGCCCACACAATGTCAAATTATCAATGTTCGCAGATGATGTCCTTCTATTTCTCTCTAATCCGTCCACACACATTCCTATTATACTTAGACACATAGCTCTATTCTGTTCCTTTTCGGGGCTGAAAATTAACTTTGATAAATGTGAGCTACTCCCCCTCTCCACTGAACACCAGATAGGTATGTCCACGTGGCCTGATAGTTTCAAAATCCAAGTAAACAATCGATCCATCCTCTACTTAGGTATACAAATCCCACGACTAGCAACGGACCTCTATAACTTAAACTACTCTCCCATTTTCAACAACATTATTACCGAGCTCCGAAACTGGCGAGACCTTCCCATCTCTACATTGGGGAGATGTCATCTAATTCGGATGTTCAGTTTCGCATGTCTACTTTATCCGATGCAAACAATCCCCCTTCTGATCAAACACAAAGACGTCCAAATACTAAACAGGGCCTTTTCCCAATTTATATAGAAAGGGAAGAGATCTAGAATTGCACTATCTAAACTACAACACCCCGCATCACAATTGGGTGCCAATATACCCAACATTAGACTATACAACTTGGCCAGTGTTTTCCACCATGTTAGGGACTGGTTGCTAGATACATCTTTCTTTACCAATACATCTTCGGAGCAACAACTGGTTTATCCATGGACTCTTTCAGGGATACTACATACTCCGCTCCCCCACCTCCCATCATATATAAAACGCAATATCCTTTTGAGAGACACTATTGTCACATGGAGGGAGGTGAGAAAGCTTTTTCAATTGACAGCAATGGTCTCACCACTGATGCCGATAACCACCACCCCTGCTTTCCCGGCCGGTCGCTAATCCACGGTATTCCGCCAGTGGAATACCCGGGGTATTTGCACCTTACGGGACCTGGCCACAGTACAGGGGAAATGCAAGACCCTGGTAGAGCTTCAGGAGAGAATACCACGTTTCAGCAAACCACTTTCTTCAACATGCCCAAATAAAACACTTTATAGACCATAATCTCCCCGCGTCTAGCGCGGGAAATAATTCAATGCTAATTCAACATCTGCTATCTTCCCCAACCCAAAAATTACCTTTATCTTCCATACATCACCATCTATACTCCACTGCATCTGCTATGTCTTCGACACTCCCCAACTATGTACAAAAATGGGCTAAATTTCTACAATTATCCCCAGAATCTGCACATTCCCTAATCCTAAATGGCTGGATGCAACTAAGACGCGCAATAGTTAGTGAATCCTGGAGGGAGATCCAATTTAAAATCATACATTGGGCATACTATGGCTTCAACATCGTCACAAGCCATGGATCTCCAGACTGGTTGACTTCTTGCCCGAAATGCCACTTTCCTCTACCCGGCATGCTCCACCTTATGTGGACATGCCCCCAGATACAATCCCTATGGGAATAGTCTGTTCTTTATATGAATGCTCACTCTGGAAAAAAAGAACTCCCTCTCCTGATATCTGCTTATTTCATTATCCTACTCCCGACCTTTCTTATCCTTCTCGCACATTGACCAGATGGGAACATTTATGTATCATAAGCACAAAAAAAGCTATATTGACTGACTGGTTATCCCCTACCTCCATCTCAATGTCTAAGGTTCTGCCACAACTCCACTGACTTATGCTGGTAGATAAATTAGATACGAAATTCAACATGCACCGTACAAAGACGTTCATTGACACCTGGTCTACATGTCTAACTACTGAACTACCCCTAGATCAACTACGTGATATAATGCTTATTTTTCAATATTCCAAGTGGTTTCTTAATGCCAAGCTCACTAATACGCTGGGTGCCCTTGGTGTCCTTTAGCGTAACACACCACGACCGAGGCCAAATACTGGACTTAATTCCCCTAAGTGGAATGCCGATACGCATCACCATCCCCAGACAACTTTCCTCATTAACAACATCTCGATATCTCACCTTCATGACCGAGTGTATTGATGGTTACTATGGTTACTCTCATTTTCAGCACCAACTGTTGTTTTGTTGCCTATATTGCTCTTGCCCTCTAGGCGTTGGTGTATTATTTTATTATATTGTCTGTTGTTCTTCCATTTGCTAACACTTGCAAACTGGTCTGAACGGGAACCTTTCCCGCACATGAACAGGTATATCTCTACACAACTAGAGACTGGTTGACTATTTACTTTTCCTTATTACTCTGTTATTGTTATATAAAGACTCTGTACTTTATGTCTTGTATAATTGACAATACATGCATGTTGTACTATGCCTTATTCGAAAAAAAATAAAAAATTACATGCAAAAAAAAACAAAACTGACAAGTATATCTGACTGGAAGACCCTGTTAAAGGGGCCTTAGGCATGCTGGGTTAATTTAAGACAGATGAACAAATGCTTCTTACTACTCAGAGGGGAATCTGTGACTAGCAACAAACTTGAGGACTGACGTCAGCCCTTCTATACTAGAAACTTCACAGTTTAGTGAAGTTTTTAGCTTTTCTAATGAAGCCCCCTGCCACCCAGGCCCTATAGCAGCCACAGGGTCTACTATGGCCATTATGCCACTAAGTGGTATCATTATACTTTAGTATTATGCTTTTGTTGCTGGCATTTCTGTACTATTGTAAAATACAACACATTACAGTTTCCATTTGCTTTTTGATTCATGCTTCTGCACTAAAGCTGTTTCTTAGAAATTGTGGTCAGGAGTTTTGATCTATAGTGACATTTTACAGTCATATTGGTCACATTTGAAGGTCAGAATGAATACTCTTCTTGGGATTTGTGTCAGTTAAGGAAAAGGGAAAAAAAATCTTAACCTTTTGGTTACTCAGATTAAACTATTTACATCTATTAAGCAGCTGCATAGTATACATTTTATGCCAGGTGTATTTTTAAGTTTGAAAGGCTAAATCTACTTTTTTGAAATTTAATACAAATCAATAGGTATATCAATGTACTATGTAGACCTTTGTTTTGTAAATAACACAATATTTTGAAATTCCTCTTGACCTTTTCTGCTCACTTATTTATAAAAGTGGGGAACTGTACATAGTAAGGAAAAAAAATACCTTTAAAAATATTTGAAATGTCAATTCCAAAAGCTATTTCTGAAAATGTCAACTTTATGAAGGAGAAAACATAAATGTTTGTGATTACATAGTGTCTTTGCCTTGTTATAGCTAAATAACTATTGTTTTCATAATATGTCATCAAACCATTTTAAGTTTAGAAAAAGATTAGATAATAATTAAAACCAGCAAATACCTGATTCAGACATAGGTAGAAAATTATTAACTTTTGCACTAAATTATTTAGAGGAAAAAAGTACACAGTATCTAGATTTAGCAGTAACTACTGTTATATGGTCATATGTTGACTACTCCTGCAACCATTAGGATAAATATCCAGTTTGGTCAGATATGTAATTTTAATAAATTGGTCAAGATCCTACTAAAATGAGTCCATTATTAAAGAGAGGATCACAGGATACTGTTGGATGACACACACATAAACAAAATGAAGATCTTCTTTCAGTTACATTTTCCAGCTTACAATTCTTCAGTAAGTTAATGCCCTATGAATTAGGCAACAATATGAGAATGGAGGAACTTACCACCAACCTAGATAAAGAAACAAAACAACAAACAGCGCTCTCGGATGGAGACCCTAACTAAGTAGTATGTGGCCCTAAGAAACAGGAGGAGAAACCTGCAAATGTAACAACCAAACAACACAAAAGGGCGCAAGAGCAATTTGAAAACTAACAATCTCATCAGAACATAGCAGAAGAAAATATTTTTTGGCACTCACATATAAGTCTGGGGACCAGAAGAGAGGCAGCCTGTATGGAGGATCGGGATGCCCGAGGTGTGCGCCTTTACTTGGCTGGTCTGCTGCCACGAGGTACCTGTCCAGGAGGAAGAGGGTAGAGTTGCGAAAGGGGGGAGAGAAGGCAAAGCAGGGACTCCGCCTGTGTCACTGCTGTGTGAATAGGAGGTGAATGCAATGTGGGAGAGACTTGGCGGCATTACGTCTGACTGAACCGCTGTGAATGTGGCTGTGGGTGACAGTGCTCAGTCTGTGATAGAGTCCTGTGTCTGCTAACCGGAGTGGAGCGGTATACAGGACTTGTGACAGTGGCGGTAGCAGGGTGTCGACAGGGCGGTAGGCGGTCAAGTCAATGGTGGTGGTGGTGGGATCGCGGATCTCAAGGGAGCAACACGTTTCGAGGAACACCTATTTTAAAAGTGACAGCTGGGCGGAGCTTAAAGCAATAAGCGGCAATCCCGCAGTTAAAAACTAAAGATGTATGTATTTGGAGGGTCAGTACAAGTTTGAACCTTGCCAGACCAGTTGGAAGACTTGGGAAAACAATGAAAAAAGCAAAATTTAATAATTTTATTGATATTAAAAATGAAACATTAAAACATAAAAACCTTAGATTTTTTTTTTTAAACGTTAAAAAATAATAAAAATTCCATAAATGTAATGGCTGAAGTGGTCGAGCATATATTAAACGAATTAGTAGTGGTTGGATCAAGCATGATATTAAAGTGAAATTAAACCCTCAGATTTTTTTAACATAAACCATTACTGTAATGTGCGTCTTACTGTAATCCATGGTTGTTTCCCTTCTCTTTGCTGCTCTTCCTTTTAAATCTGTATCTGTTCTCATGCTGGGCAGAACTTCTGTTTTGCAGCAGACTGCCTTGTCTCAGGAATGGATATATGGTGTCTGTGTATAGGTTTGTATAGGTTTGTAACCTGAGCCAGCACTACAGGAAGATGCCCTGAGCTGCAAAGGGAAGTTCTCCCCAAGCATGAGAAGACATGAGGATTTAAAAGGAAGAGCAGCAAAGAGAAGGGAAACTACCATGGATTACAGTAAATCTCTAATTAATCATTGAGTCCTGTTGGAGCAAGAGTGTTAAGTCGATAAATCCAAAAGGTTTCCTGTCTACACAACCTCTGGAAACGCTCAGGGAGGGATAAATGATCGGGGATGTGTTCTATGGCAAAAATGTGTAAATCCAGAATTTGTTTTGCCATGCTTTGCGGCAAAGTGTCTAGGGACACTATGATCACAATCACCATCAGCAATGAAGCGTCTGTGTTCACCTATCCTCTTTCTTAGAGGGCGGATGGTGCGGCCAATGTATAGTAAACCGCATGGACATTTTAGACCATAAACTACATGGTCGCGCGAGCATGTGATACATTGTTTAATGGGATAGATGTTGTTAAGGTTGTCAGAGAAATCAGATTGCCCGTGGGTGATAAACTGGCATGTGAGACAGCGGGATTTTTTGCATTGGTAGGTGCCCACTCTGTTATCAAATCTTTGGTTTGGTGTGTCTCTGTCACCTCCAGCTTGTATCTTGCTGGGCGCTATTTTATTTTTGAGATTACGATTCCTGAAAGTGACTGATGGTTTAACTGAAATGAAAGGGCCCAATTTGGGATCTTGCTTTAAAATATGCCAGTTTTTGCAAATAATGCGTATTTTATTGTGGCGGTTATTGAAAGCGGTGATAAATCTTGTTTTTGCCTTGGACTCAGAGGGCGTTCATTTGTTTTCAGAGGGGGCAACTGTAAGTAGGTTTAGTATGCATTGTGAATTAATGTACTGTATCTGGGCAGGCTTTCTCTTTGAATTTATTGGCAAGGAGTTGACTCTGTGTGGTAAAGTCTGTGACCTTTGAGCAGTTATGCTTCAATCTGCAGAACTGACTTTTGGGAATGTTTTAAGCCATCTAGGGTGGTGGCAACTGTGAAAATGTACATACGAGTTGCTAATGGTGGGTTTTGTGTGATTACTGGTGGTGATGGTGTTGCCATCAAAAGATAATTCCAAATCTAGAAATACTAATTTATCTGGGTTGAACACATGTGTGAATGTCAAGCCCAGTTTATTTTTATTGCAATGGGAAACAAATAGTGATATGGAATCAATAGGACCGCCCCAGATGATGACGATGTCGGACGGTTGGAGCGGGCATGCTCCCTGATGGTTGGGATGTGTTGTGTCGATGGTATATGTGGGCCTGGGATTTGTCGTGTGGTATGTAGGTTTTTGATTTTCCACTCCAGATAAGAGAAGCTATACTGTGGGAATGTGTGGGATGTACAAAGAATAGAGAGGGGAGAAGGGAAGAACGTGGATTACTGGAAGAGGTGGATGCTATTTTCCAATTGAAAACCTTGCTGTTGGCATAATCTGCTGTATCCCTTAGGAATTTTTGGGATTTTGAACAGATGATGGTGTCCTCATGTTTATGACCTAGATGACCATTATCAGAATTTTGTTGCAACATGGAGCCTATGGATTTATTTTTTAATTCTCCTTTACTGCCATGGCTTCTTTGACTAGACTCTTTGGGTCCAAAGGGCTCACTCTGACATTGTAGGAATTGCCATGCTGGACCCTCTTCTCTCCTTTCTCCTTTCCTTCTCTCCCACTCCCTTCTCTTATTTTGTTTGGTCACCACCTTCTCCTAAAGTATGGTGGTGATATCTTTGCCCCCCTAATCTCCCACAGCACCGTAAGTGTTTGATCTATACCCCTTACCTGCCATCCTCTCAGTGCATGGATACTTAATTATCTTGCTATTTACAATGTCTATGCTACAGAAATCTTGCTCTACTTTTGCATGGGGAAGTCTGCCTACCGTCTATGCATTTTTTTGTGTACTTATGGGTATTTTGTTGAAGGCCAACTAAATTATATTCTTTAAAAAATGCATCTTAATGGCTAAGTATCAGACACATAAGTCTTTTTCAAAGACTTACCAGGGATATAATGATGCAAAGATAATCCAGGGCAATGGATTCACATGGGTGACCGCTAGGGGGCGCGCGAGAGCAGAAAATAATTGCCGTCTGAAGACGGCAACCCGCCAATGCAGCAGTGCCGTCCGTCCGTTTTTTTACTACGGGCGGACAGCAAGAGGTTAATAACCAAAGCTAGCCCTTCTCCCTTTGTCAAAAGCCTCTGTGAGAGACACAGTGATAGCTCAGCTGGCCTGTTTGTAAACAATGTCCTGTGATCATTATCTCACTCATATAGGGTTATTCATGAATGAGCCGAAGGATCCAGCCGGAGCTTCAGCTAATCTTTCAGCTCACTTCGGCCGCTGAAGCCCTTCGGTTCAGTCGAACAGAAGGGTTGCTTTACGGGCTTTTCACTATAGCCCGTACAGGAGCCAAGCAGCTCAGCCGAGCCGAAGGCATGTGCTTCGGCTCGCCTGAGCCGAAGCACATGTCGAAGTGTGGAGAAAGGTCGGCCAAAGCCAACCGATCTCCACGCAATTTACAGCTGGGTGGGGACAGCTGTGATCTCACGGCTCACTTTGCCCAGTTGTAATGACAGATCAGCGTCCCCATATGGCCTGGGGATGTTGATCTGTCATTAAACAATAACAACTGGGCGGAGGCAGCCGCCTGTTCGGCTGAATGAAGGTAGATGATGTAAGGCTGAAGTCAGCCGCACAAGGCTGAAGTGAATAGCCGAACAGCATTCGGTTTACTTCACTTCGGCTTGGTTATTCACCTGGCTGCCTTCAGCAGCTTAGCGAAAAACCCCCATAGCGTTTACATGACTGGGAACCATGGTCAGTGTTCATGGATCTTATTGTCTCTTGTCTTGACCACTTACCATTAACAGGCAACGCCTGGACAGATTCATAATTACATTCAAAATCTCCATGTAATCAATTCCTCAAGGAGTAAAAACAATCTTCTCCTTACTCCAATCAGTCACCCAACATAGACTATGTTTAATTACAAAAATGATATACATATGTTCATGGAGATTTGATATCAATCTCATAAGGTAACAGTCAGAGGCATATCTACAGAAAATAGTGCCTATGGCAAGCAATGAAATTGTTCCCCTTTCCAAAATCTTTCCGAACCAATATTTTTGATAACTTTACCATGTAATCAACTCAAGCTGGAAACAAAAATATCCAAATGGTCTGATATTAACTTATGCAATGATCAGAAGGCCTCATACATGGGGAACTTTATGTTAGCAATACATGGATGGGACAGTTTTTCTTCTAGATTAAAGTATCCTGGAAATCTGTTAAACAGAGGTCATTGCAATAATTTCTATAAAGGACATACAGTTGTGTCAGTTAGGAACACAGTTGCATGAGGGCTACACCCATAAAACTCAGATGTATAGAAGGTGAAAACGGCCGCCGCACAAATGCCTCTATAGAACAGGCTGGGAATATGCTGTGGCGTGCATGCATGCAATTGGAAACACAAGCAAAGACGCGCAAACGGCAAGCGCACAGGAAGTGACATTACAAGCATTGATAAATTGGCCTATTTAAACAAGCCTGCACTTCTCACTATGCTGCTGGTCTTTCAACAGTGTGTGTTGCTGTGCCTGTTGCCTCATTGAAGACTTGTGCCTGGCCTATACCCTCTTGACTCGGATAGTTTGGACTCTTCTTGATTGCTGCCTGCACCTGACCTTGGCCTGTTTCCTGCACTTGCTTATTGGCTTACAATTCTGTACCTCGCTGCCCAGCTGGTTCTGATCCTTGGCTATCCTTGACTACCCTCTTGCTTCCTGATTGGGCTTATCCACTCCTCGACTTTCCTTGCACTAGTGCCTGATCCCACCTGTGGCACCCATGCTCCTTGCCGTCCTCTCACACGCTGTTCCCACGAGACGCGAGAAGTAGGAGAAGGCTCCTCAGCTGTCGGTCTCTTACCAGGTATGTGATATGTATTTACCTGCCTAGAAGGTCACAGGTGCTGCATACAGTCACCTATTAACATAAAAGGCTGTATGGTGGGTATACACTGGTACTTTCATAAACTTACAAATGCGTATGAATGTATGCCCTGAACGCAGACTACATTTAGACATACATTTGTACACATGTGCAAGTTTACTAAAGTATTGGTTTATATGCACTGCATATTGCTATTGATGTCTATGGTCGGCTGTACACAACACCTGTGGCTTCCCAGAAGGGTAAATAATACAGAATTTAAGGGTACAACCCCCATGTACCCATGTGCATGAGGCATTAAATATAGAGGGGGGAATTTATAAACACTGGAGCAGGCAGAATCTGGAACAGTAGCCCATAGTAACCAATCAGCTCCTCTCTTTTATTTTCAAATAATGCTCCACATTCTGTCTGCTCCAGTTTTAATACATTTTCCCCAACGTTTCCTAAATGTTATCAGCCAGGACCACGCCGTGCCGTGAATATACACTGCTTGCCAGTGCTATTTTGGCTCCTATGCTTCAGGTGCACTTGGCTTCAGTACAGACGAACAGCACATGAGCCGCACCTCTCTACTGGAGAGGAGGGGAGGGCGGCAGGCAGATATACTAACAGTATGACACTGCACTGCCAAAATATGCCACTCTGGCTGCCGCCCCCCTACGTGATTAAACGAGATACTGCCTGAGACAAACCTCTCAGGTTGCCTCATTGTAAGGACAGCTAGGATGTCAGGCGGTCCTAACAACCAACCAGCAGCTGCATGGGATTGATGTCAGTAGTTGTGTGCTTTCTCTGCTGTCTCTGCAATTCAGCAAATGTTTGCTGACCTACAAACAAATTCAAGTGGCACCCAGGGCATGTGCCATACCATGGATACTCCACTGACCATGGTGCTTGGTTCCCAATTGCTGTATCTGACAGCAGCTACTGTCAGATAGAGCATTGTAACATAACTAGCTGCCAGCTGGGTGGCACATGCAATGGCTGCTAGGTCTGCAATTGAATACTTGTTAATGCATCCCCAACACAAGGCATGGTGCTGTGAAATGTTTATATACAGAAAGCATGTGGGGAGGGAATAATTTAGGGGTATTTTATTTTCACATGTAAATTCTTTCTCTTTGTCTCTTTCTTTCTTTTTTTAAAAAAAGCAAGAGGCTAATGAAGGACTGAGCAGGTTTACATATTTGAAAGAAAGTTTCATTAGGGTATAGATTCACTTTCTAAAACCACCCTAATCAGACCTTCCCCAATGGCTCCATTGTACTTCACCACAATGGAGTAATTTCACCTACATTCCAGGGAAATAAAACATTTACTTTTTCACTTGCTCAATAGGCCATACAGCAGCTGAAGGCAGTCGAGCAGCTCAGCCAAGCCGAACACATATGCTTCGGCTCGGCTGAGCAGTAGTGACACCCGAAGCGTGGAGAATGGTCGGCTGAAGCTAACCGATCTCCATGCAAATGACAGCTGGGTGGAGCCAGCCGTGATCTCACGGCTCTCTCCACACAGTTGTAACTTCAGGGAAATAAAACATTTACTTTTGCTTATTTCTAATGATATGTGATAATGTCCCACTAAACTCCCATTGTTATTGTCCTTATACATTTAGGGGGTTATTCACTAAAGAGCTGAAGGATCCAGCCATAGCTTCGGCTGATCCTTCGGCTCTCTTCAGCCGCCTCTGCCCTTCGGTTCAGTCCAACCGAAGGGCTGCTGTACGGGCTATTCACAATAGCCCGTACAGCAGCCAAAGGCAGCCGGGCTGCTCAGCCGAGCCAGACGCATATGTTTTTGGCTTGGCTGAGCCATAATGACACCTGGGCGGAGCCAGCCGTGATCTCACGGCTCTCTCCACCCGGTTGTAATGACAGATCAGTGTCCCCAAATGACCTGGGGATGCGGATCTGTCTTTAAGCAAAAACAACTGGCCGGTTCCGCCTAGTTGTTGTTCATTGACTGGGACCTGCTAGAAGACATTTGGGCAGAGCTAGCTGTCACCACTAGCTTTGCCCACTTGTTTTTATTTTGCCGGCATGTGTCAGATGCTTCATTAGGCGGAGTCCATTGGATGCGGTCGGGTCGCTGTGCGGTCAGGTCAACTATGCTTTGTTTTTTTAAATTCTTTTTTTCTTTAAAATATTTTTATTTATTTTCTACATTTTAAAAATAATTTTTCAACGTTTTTTCCATTTTTTTCACCTATACCTCGGAGGTACAGAGAAGAATAGCTGAGCCAAATGCAGTTTAATGACATTCGGCTATTCACTTTCTGCCGTTTGACCCCTATGACAATAGGGGCGAACGGTAGCAAGTGAGCTTCCGCTCAGCTGATCCAAATGTTGGATCGGCTGAGTAAAACTCCTTCTGTGCTTTGGATCAGCATGTTCGGCTGACCGAAGGCAGCGTTGTACGGCTGATTTTAGCTGATGTACGGCTGAAAACAGCCGCACAAGACTAAAGTGAATAGCCGAACAGCTTTCAGCTCACTTCACTTTGGCTGGGTTATTTACTTGGCTGCCTTTGGCAGCTTTGTTAATAACCCCCTTACTTTCTATTGCCATGCCCTCTGCACACTAGTGGGTGGGTGGACTTCTGGCATTTGTAGAACTACAAGTTCCAGCTTGCTGGTCATATCACACTATTTTGTGTTGTATAGTCTGTGTGGAATTGTAGGTCCAGAGACTATCTCCCAATATCTCTTTATACAGTATGTCTATATTTGTTAGCTAATGGTAGTCTGCACTCAGAAATAAAGTTCTGTTGGTGCAAGTTTTTAGATCTAATTTAAGGCTTGTATATAATAGAAGAAGAGCCCAAGGGTTGCAGCACTCCAAGCAAATTTATTAAAGTCTAATAATCCAAAGTGTCTTACAAAGTATTGGGCGAGAGTTTCAGGATTGCTTTAGCCATTCATCAAGCCAGTAACACATCTAAATGCAATAAAATAGGTTACTGTTTAAATCTCCAAGGAACAGAAGTGATACAGTTTGCTATGGTAACAGTTTAGGCTCTACACAGAAAAAATGATTAACAGTAAACAACAATGAAACATTTGTCACATAGAGGCAATAGTGTTAGATGTCCTCGTCGAGAAGACAGCTGTGATAGTAACAAAACAACTGTAAATATAAAATTAGTAGCAATCATATTAATGATAATATGGAAAATTACATATACTAAGATAACAAAATAGGTTGCAAGTAACAGATTAGTTTGAATAAAATAAGAAACAGGTAAAGATTTAAATCTTTATAAAGCCAGGCAGCATTTATGATAACTAATTTGCTTATCCATTACCAATGTCTGCAGTTTTAGTTTTTATGTTTCCTGTTCTGTTTTATTTATGTACATGGTCAATGACTATGTACATAACTTGCAATACAGAATTTCAATTTTTACTTGGTACTGACAACTAGTTTCTCTGTTTTTCATGAGCTGCTTGAGCCTACAAATTTTAACTTTTAATATTTACCCTGTTGGAAAGACATTTCAACATCTATACTGTAAAACAAAAGAATTGTGGTAAATCAATGATTTAGATCCTATGACTTCAAAGGGGATGGTTGAACAAATCACCATTAACTGCTTGCCCGTTGTATATACGCTCTTGGATGCAGGTCGCTGTACATGTATGGCACAAATTTTAAATAGAGGATAGTTGTTACATAAAAGCGTTCAGGCAGCTGTAGAGCTGCCTGATTGCGTGTATTATGTGTAGGAGTTTGTGAGCCTCACCTCTGGAGATTGGAGGAAGATCAACACATTTCCAGCAGCTGATATCCCCTCCAATCACTGAATGCAGAAGCAATGTGTATTACATCACTTCCGGTTTCAGGCTGTCATTTCTCCGGCTGCTGTAGCCAGAGAAGAAGCTGGTGAAGCAGATCTCTACTTCACCATCCTCTTTGGGGTCCATAGGTGACATTAGGGGTCTAATAGACCCCTGGTGGCTCGATAAAGAGGACCTGTCACATCATCTTTGCTATCACATAGGGAGCTTGTTTTCCTCCTGTGTGATAGCAATAAAGTTAAGTGTAAAAAAAAAAGTTAAAAAAATAAAGTAACATATAAAAATGTTTTAAAAACTCTAAAAAAAGTCCCACCCACACACGCACATGCAAATGTGTCAGTTGCACCTACAAATTAAAACAACGATTGCGCCACACGTTGCATATCACCTCAAATGTTGGAATGCAAGCAATAATTATAGAGCCATCAATCACTGTTGACACTAAAATGATGAGCTGTAAAAGCTTTTAAAGAATCACCTATGGCCAATTTTATTTTTTTATGATTTCATAGGCGCACGCAATTTTAAAGCTTGACATGTTAGGTATCCATTTACTCATGGTGACCCTAAGTTTTGATTTAACCCAAAAATTGACTAATAATATAAAAATAAATGTTTCATAAGATAAAGTAGAGGGAAAACATTATGTGTTAAAAATTTTCGGTGCTTTTTTCTTGTGTGTAATAGTGAAACATTAAAATATATTCAACGTTAATCACCCTCTAAAAAAGATTAGCTGCAGTTTAATAATAACGTGTTTACATATTAGTTTTTACTTGGTGTGTATAATTTAACAACAATCCCAAACCACATTGGAAAAAAAGTATCATGTGTGATGGTGAAATGTCAGTTTACCAAGGAAAAAAATATCCTATCTCTCTTTTTTTGTAGAAATGTTATCAAACATGCTGCATATAAAGGTCAAGTCCATAACTGGATGCTTCAATGCTCCTGTTTTTTTTCGCAGACATGCCATTTCCCAGAAAATATCAGAAACATAGATCAATGTTAAACCAAAGTGTATTGTATGAACGCACCATGCATACATGTCTTACTTAATTTAGTTTCAGACATATTTGATGCTTCAGTACATTGCTTTATTTTCAACATAACAGATTTATATAATCTGTATATTAATGATAAATATCTATCATTGCAATGCTTTTATTAATTAAACTTTAGATCCTATTTTTTGCTTAATTAATGTTATGGTACTATCTTTCTGTAGAGGTCATGAATATAACACAAAACAACTATGCTTTGCATTAATGAGATAGTGTTCAAGGAAGGGGCTGAAAACGAAAAGTTTGTCATTAGAGTACTTTATGTGTAAAAATGATATTCAGTATTGGAACTGAGTTGTAAAGATTGTCCTGGCCATCAAATGCTCTTCTCCTGCAGCTATCCTGCTGTGCTTGTCAATGTGTCACAACATTTTTCACCAATGAGGTCTGACACTTACTTCTGATAGACAGAGGCAATATTTTCAAACAGAAAAAAGTTATCAATAGGGTAATTTCAACCAAGTTCTCCAAAGCACAACTTTACACACATGCAGGAAGAACTCTTTTTTATATATAAACATTTTTTTTGTAGTTATTAAAATGTTAACATAATAGACAAAAATAGCTATGCACCTATACCATTTTTTTGATACTTATATTTTGGTACTCGCCAAGACCGAGTACTGATATTAGTACATCCCCTAGTATGGAGCCAGCTTCCCGGGCAGTCTAGAAGCTGGGCGGTGTGTCATTACCAGCACCTGGCTTCTTGATTGTCAGGGAAGCCAACTCTATGCTGTTTGGCTGGTTCGATGCTGATTGGCCGTAAGCAGGCTTCCCAACCAATCAGCATTGAGTCGGCCAAACAGCATGGAGACGGGAAGCTGGCTCCAGGTTAACTTGCGGCACTGTCTGTCAAAGGAAATCTTTCTCTGCCAGGACATTCTTGGTTATCAGGTTAAGTATCGGAGCATTTGGGTGAGCACGAGTACTCGTTCAAATACTCGGTATCAGCACCGATACCAATATAAGTATCGGTATTGGTGCATCCCTAGACAAAAAGAACAAGAAGTAAAGCCAAGTCAAAAGGCAAGAGTGGATTACATATTTTCCATTAGTAAATACAGATAAGTATCCAGATACATTCAATCAAAGTCAACAATGTATGTAACGTTGCATCATTATTTTTGTATAGAGAGAATAGACATAATAGTTTTTATAAACTTTTTCAAAGAAGAAACTGCTATGTTTATTGTCAAGTATTACCATAGAAGAGAAGTGTCGGAAATGATGCAATAACAAATATCACTCAATAGAGATCCTTTTGGTTATAAGATAGGAACAACATAATAGGAAGAAAGGAGTCAAGAGGATAGAGAGAGATGAGAGAAAAAAGGACTGGAAGCCATACGCCAGTGTAGGGATAAAAGAATCAGAAATCATAGTGTCTAGAGAAGAACAGCGGTCAAGAACAGTTATGACTGGTCTACCCTGTAGATATCAGATATAGGGAAACCTCCTTGGCAAAAAGGTAACTCATTTGCTGTATATAAGCATATGAAGATGGCTCATAGTCACAAAGAACTGCATATTTTACAGTATCCCAACTTTCCCATGTTGCTTTGTACAGTATGTAGGAAAATAGTTGTTTAATTCAGCTGCCAGCTATTCAATGCTTTGCACATCTTTAATATGATTGTAAAGATCTAGTTTAGTAGGCAGCACGGACTGCTTCCATTTCAGAGCAATCAGGCAACAAGCAGCTGTCAGTACATGAATCTTTTATCAAATGTATTTAGGTGTGAAAAAGGAAAGCCTCATATATATAAGCCTCATATATATAACAAAGTTGTAAAAATGGCAGATCACGATGAGTAATTTCTTCAAGATTTAACTGTCCCTGTGGAACAGGGAGCCTGAACCATAACCACAATACCAACATTAGGAAGGAATGTCTGGGTTTATAGACATAAAAAAATCCAGAGTATGATACCAATGGTATAGGATTTTTTTCATATAGAGCAGATTGAATATCTAGTGACATTTTTCCATATCGCCTTCAATTGTCCCTGGGTTAGCTCAAAGCCCAAGGCTCCCTCCCATCTCATCATATAAGGATGTTTAATTATGGTCTCAGGATGTGGATTGTTTAAAACTTGGTAGATTTTTTTATATTAATCCTTTGAAAGGAAGTGGTGGTGCTACATACACTATGTTCTCCAAATGTGTATCTATCAATGTTAAGACTTTTGGCTCTAAAGAATACAAAGTGTTTTATTTGCAATAGTAGAGGATCTTACAGGGTAAGCATACTTTTTCTTGTAAGTCAGAAGATGGGAGCAAAGTCTTAGCAGTAGAATCAATTAGATCTTTAAGCTCAAAGAGGCCTTTTGTTTTCTATGAGTTGCACCAACTGGAGGACAAGCTCAATTGCAAGTGAGGGGTGTACAAAAAAGGAGGTTAAGGACAAATGACACTAAAGTATGAGAGTATTTATATTTATTCCAGATTTGTTTTGTACAATGTATAAAAGTGATGGATATGGACCACAGGGGACCACAATAATGCATTAGGATGGATTGGGTTTAGCCAGACATGTTTAATCTCTGACCACCTATGTTGAGGTTGAAGGGGGGCACCTAATGGGTGACAATCTTATATGAGCAGCAACATGATATTTAATGATACCTGGGTAAGCAAGACCACCTAAGTACTTAAAAATATTCAGTTTCTAGAATGTTTCTAGAAACTCTGTGATGCTTACCTTCTGAGCCAGAAGTTTAAGAGCCCTTAATTGTTTCAAATAAATTTAACATATATATGGGCTGGGATAGGGCAGCTGAGACGTAATGCAGTGTGATTCGGCCATGGCTTCCATTGTAGAAATGGCATGTGTGATATGGCTCCTGTCCCTCTTGTCTGTAAAGCATTTGCAAGTGTGCCCCTAAGGAGTTGCAACTACCTAGCTTATTACCTGTTTCCTGGGATAGTGTCTGTGCCTCTATTGTGACTGTGCACATGGGACGTGAAGCCAGGGGAGGCAGGTGAGGCAGAGCCTCACCTAGTATTACAGAGGAAAAAGCTGCCAGCTTCAAGTCTGAAGCTGACCGCTTTTTCTCCATTCAGATCGGCATGTAACAGGTTGCACAGCAGGGAAAGCCTCCCCGCCGTGTAGCGTGTCATGGATGGATTACATGCAGCGCTGCATCTGGCTTTTGACAGGTAGTTAAGTTACACAGCAGCGGCTTCCCCACTGGTTGTGTAACCTAACTAGTGAGGCAAGAGCTGTCACAGCCTCTACTCTTTGTTAGAGGCATGAGCTCTGTGGATGGTTTGGATCAATGGCAAAGCACCATTGGTCCAAGCTGCCTAATAAAAAAAACCAAAAAAAAAAACCACTGAGGCCATTGATCTCGATGCCTCAGCAGTGACGAGCAAGTGAGGGACAGGGAGCCTCCTCCCTGTCTCCTACCTTCCTCCTCCCTCCTTCACACTAGCTGGGGCTTCGTCGTAATGGGGCCGGTGCTTCGGTGGGATATGGGCTGAGCTGGGCGTGCTGGGGGCGGGGCTGCCGCATGCCTCACCAGGAAGCAAAGGTTCCGTACATCACTGCTGTGCACTCTTACAACTTATAATTTGCAGGAAGGATGGGAGCTCTGGGAGAATGTCTTTTGCCACATGTAGCTAGGACACCCCCAATTCCTGCACCTTTGGTCTGTCACCCGTCAGTGAAATTCTGTGATTTTTCATCATCCATTCTTTCTATTAGTACTGGTGGTCCCCAGGGTTGTGTTCTTGCCCTTCTCTTTTATACCATATACTGTATATTGATTGTTTGTCCATTCACAACACTACTGCTAATATAAAATGTGCAGTGGTTATTGGTCCCAATAAGAACAATAATTGCAGAGAAGGGGTACAGAACACTGTTCAGTGGTCTGACTTAAACAATTTGGAGCAGACATAGGCAACACTCCAGCTGTTGTCAAACTACAAGTCTCATTTAGCATTGACAGCCAGAGATCAGAAATCTTATGGGATTTGTTTTTTCACTACAGCTGGAGTTCCAAGGTTGCCTACTGCTGATCTAGACCTTAATATAAAAAAAAACTTGTGGGGCACAGACAAAAACCAATTGAGACACTTTGATTTATTGAATGGCCCCTGGAGAGGGTCTCTTCTTTTACATTTCTTGACATTTACATCTCAGATGATGCCACTTGGAAGATAAACACAGTGCCAGTAGCTAAAAAGGTTCCTCCTTAAAATTCCTACCAGACCTTAAGGGCCTGGTATGACTTTAAGGGGGAACCCCACACTTTTTTTTAAATGGGGTGCCTCCTAACATTCCTACCAGACCTAAAGGGTCTGGTATTGTTTGAGAGGGGGAACCACACACTTTTTTTTTCTTTTTAAATGTAATGTTTTTCTTTACAAATGTCATTTTTGCTGCAGCAGGTTTCTATACATCATACAGATGTGCCACTTTACAGGCAGTTTAATGGGACCCCCAGGTACGATATTTAACCCCTTCATGATTGCGTTTGTTTTTAGTTTTTCTTCGTAAATGACTGACACACTTTGACATTTTTGCTGTGTGATTATCCCACGTGAGTAATATACTTTCTTACAAAGTGCACCCACACATATTATATATTGTTTTATAGAGGACAGACAGGGCTATATATTTATATCACATATGTGTAGCCGATGCCTCACTTAGGACAAATAACATAAGGAAACTATTTTCCCCCAGTTTTGATTTTCACTATTTTTTTTAACTTTTTAAATTTAAATTGTATCTATTTAATCTCAGACAGCCGATTCCTGAAAGGGATCAGGTGTCTGAAAAAGGTTAACTCTTTCAATAATGAATGTCTCTATACTGTGTTCGTCACCCGAAGCAGAGTTCGCGAACGGAGGCAAAATTTTGCTGAACTTCCTGTTCGCATACAGAAGCAATCGTGAACTGAGGTACCACTGTGTGTATATATATATATAGATATAAAGATCTCTCTCTCTCTCTCTCTCTCTCTCTCATATTTCTCTCCATAACAATCTGCTATGTATTAATGATTGCACAGTGCTTTCAATGTTATACTTGTTCTACTTATATGTGTTTACTTTTATCCTTATCACTTGATACATTAGTCTGTGGAGACTGACTTTACTCTCAGCTATTGTTTGTTATCATCATTACACCCAAATGCAATGTCATATTTCTAGTGGCTTTGCTGGGTTAGGTAGGCTTCTATAAAGATACACATTTTGCTACTCAATAAAAATTTCATTACCAGTTAGTTGACAGATTTTGAGATTAGCAATATATGAGGGGGGAAGATAAAATATAGAAGCATTTAATTCACTGTACAGTAGTAGTATATTCTTCTCTAGGATAACAAAAAAGTTATCAGATTTCAAGGTTCAATAGTACCAATTACAGTTAGCACAATTTATAGCTTGTTATTACTGCTGTAAATGGACTCTTCCAAGTTAACTGCACCGTAATGTTTATTTTTTAACCTGAAGTTACATAAAATGGGATTGTTTTTATAGATTTGGTTTCTCAATTCACAATGCAAATGAATGTAGCATCAGAGGCAGCTCTTTAATTATGCAAATTAGGCGGTCGCCTTAGGCCTCGCGCTCCCGAGGGCCTAGCGGCCGCCTAGTTTGCCCTGTCAGAACGGCAGCCAGGTAGTGTTGTGAGTTCTCATCCCCGTAGCTGCCAAACTGAGACTCTTAGGCCCCATTCACACGTAGCGATTTCCGCCACGATATTACGCATTTTTGCCGCGCGATATCGCGAGAAGTCGCCGGCTAATGATATTCAATGGAGCTGTCTTAGCTCCATGTCGCGCGTCGCTTCTACAGGACCCTTTTTTCGGTGGATTTTGCGCGATTTTGCTTTTTTCTAATGGAGCCTGACGGAGAAGGTCGCGCTACCGTCGCTGGATCGTCAATCCGAAAGTCGCGCTATCCCGCCCGCTGCAAAAGGTATGTCGCTACATGTGAATGGGGCCTTGGTTTGACAGTGACAGGGCTGAGAGCTCATCCGTTACCCCGATCGTTGGTGCGGACCATCGGCTCGGTCTTCTGCACAGAGCTCCGCCCACCAGCCAATGAGAAGAGACCTCACCCCTCCCATCCACCACACGAGGATCTCTGGCTGGGATGGCGGAGTTTAACTGCAGAAGCTGATGGAGACGCCCGCAAGACACCGCCAGCACAGCACACACAGTACTGGAGTGGCAGCCTGGAGAACCTTGTGGAAAGCAGGTGAGAGCCCTGTGGAGAGCCCTGGTTTAACCAGATCTCTTTGGGATCTCGCTCTGATGAGACCCCACTGAACCCTGATACCCTGGTGAGGCCCCCTCAGAGCCCTGGTGAGACCATACAGATCCCTGCTACCCTGGTGAGGCCTCACCAGGGCTCTGTGAGGCCTCACCAGGCCCCTGGTGAGACCCCACATAGCCCTGGTGAGACCCCACAGAGCCCTAGTGCTGGTGAGACCCCATCGCGCCCTGGTGAGACCAGACAGAGCCCTGGTGAGACCCCACAGTACCCTGGTTTAACCAGGGCACTGTGGGGTCTCACCAGGGATCTGAGGGGTCTAACCAGGGTGGCGAGAGCCTACATAGCCCTGCCGAGACCCTACAGAGCCATGGCAAAACTCTACAGATCCCTGATGAAACCCTGCAGAGCCCTGATTTAATCAGAGCTCTTTCCCAGATAGCAAGTAATTGAGCTGCTAAACTATTGCAGACTTGCCAAGCTTCTCAATTTTGTTGCACAATTACAGCAAGTCTGCATTGCAAATCTACAGACCAGCGAGCTTGCAGAGCTCTTGCTAAGACCTGCCGGACTCTTGCTGTAGACTTGCCAAGCAAATTTGCTACAAATTCAAAAAGTGTCAACTAGAACTTGTGCTGCAAGTGTTCTGCAAGTCTACAACTTGCCACAAATTTGTGCAGCAAGTTAACAAGAATTACAATTTAACCCTGCCCCAAGTTTGTGGCAATTTATCCTTGCTATCTGGGTTGGGGTCTCACGGGGCTCTGTGGGGTCTAACCAGGCTGGCGAGATCCCACATAGCCCTGGTGCTGGTGAGACCATACACAGCCCAGGTGAGACCCTACAGGTTTATCCAGGGCTCTGTGGGGTCTCACCAGAGCTCTGTGGGGTCTGCCCAGGGCTCTGTGGGTCTAACAAGGCTGGTTAGACTCCCCAGAACCTTGGTGAGGCTCCACAGAGCCCTGATGCTCTAGTGAGACCCTAGAGAGCTTTACATAGCCCTGGTGCTGGTGGGACCCTACAGAGTCCTGGTGAGACCCTGCGGAGCACTGGTTTAACCGGGCCTGTGAGGGGTCTAACCAGGCTGGTGATGAGACCCTACAGAGCCCTGGTGCTGGTGAGACCCTACAGATCCCTGGTTTAACCGGGCCTGTGTGGGGTCTCACCAGGGCACTGTGGGATCTCACCAGGGCTCTGTGGGATTTCACCAGCCCTGGTTTAACCCCACAGAACCATGTTGGGACCCTACCCTGGTGGGCTCTTTGGGATTTCACCAGGGCTTGGTGGGGGTCTAACCAAGCTGGTTAGACCCCACAAAGCCCTGGCGAGACCCCACCGAGCCCTGGCGAGACCCCACAGAGCCCTGATTAAATCAGGACTTTGTAGGGTCTCCCCACAGCTCTGTGGGGTTTCAACAAGACTGGTGAGACCCCCACAGAGCCCTGCTGAGACCCCAAAAGAGCCCTAGTTTAACCAGGGCTCTTTGGGGTCTTACCCGGGCACTGAGGGGTCTAACTAGACTAGTGAAACCGCACAGAGCCCTGGTAAAACCCTACAAAGCCCTAATTTATTCAGGGCTCTGTGGGTTCTCACCAGGGCTCTGTGGGGTCTCACCAGCCTGGTTAAACCCCATAGAGCCCTGGTAAGACCCCACAGGCCTGAGTGGGGCCTCATGTTTAGGTTTTGCCTAAGGCCTCGCAAACTCTAGAGCCGCCTCTGTGTGACATTACATGTAAAATTAAGTGTATAGCATAACTTTTTTTTTGGATATTTACCTCATCTGGAAAAGACTCTCCAGTTTAAAGAAGAACTCTAGGAATACATATTCTTAACCCTTGCAGTGGAGCTACCCCTGCACTGCAAGAGTTAAGTGCTCTTTTTATTTTTATTTATTACAGGTATTTATATAGTGTCAACAATATATGCAGTGCTTTACATAGTGCACATTCACATCAGTCCCTATCTCACATGCATACATACAAGGGCCAATTTAGACCGGAGCCAATTAACCTACCAGCATGTATTTGGAGTCTAGGGACATCTAGGGATGAAAATAACAAAGTTATACTTACCTGAACCTTAGAGACAGCTGGCTGTTAGACCGATCTCTAAAGCCTCTCTCCACCTGCACACCGGCAGTCTAAGGTCCTGTGAGTTATCACATCCAATACACTGTATTGGACATGGACAATGAGGGACATTCCATATCTGGAGTGGAGGAGGAGACAGGTTGCAGGGAGTGGTATAAAGCCAGCTGCAAGATTAAAGTGAACGCTCTACAAAACGCTCAAACATGAAAATACCATTGTTTTCTATGGGTATGGTTCACACCTTGCCGTATTTCAGCCCGTCTGAATGCGCTACAAAACAGGCTACGCCTGAAAAGGTACATGAGCTTCTTTGCAGCGTTTTTGTCTCGCGTTTCCATTGTGATACCAACAAGTAGCCCTCGGAAATGCGCGTTTTTCGCGCGTTGTGTTACTGCGAATCGCGGTAAAAACGTGCGTCACGAAACGCGCGACAAACACGCATATTCGATACGCCTAGGTGTGAACAGAGCCTTAGGATTTGCCAGCTATGCAGTGGCTGGACATATTTTGAAACTGATTTTGTATGTGGACTTTTGAAGAAGTTGATTGATAGCTATATAATAAGCAAGGTGGTATATGTCTGAAAAAGTGACAATTACTTCAGTTTATAGTAAAAAAAATGATAAACAGACCTGAATAAAACAGAGTGCTGCCAAAGGAAGATGGGATGGTGGCAACATGCATGCATGACAGGCAGCAATTTTGCATTAGGTAGACAGCTTTTTGCTTTCAGTAGGTTTTTGCTCTCCTCTGCTACAGTAGCTGGATTTTTGGTTAATTGTGCATGTGACCACAGCTGCCAAAACCATTTACCCTTCTGTTTAAAGGTGGCCATACACTTTACAACCATCGCAAGATCTTAGCGATGGTTGTAAAGTAATTTAAAAAACGTACGCTGAGGGGCGGGCTTGCGATGATCGCAATGCTAAACGGGCAGTGTGCGCTTGCGCACACCGGCCCGTGCGGCTTTTATCTTGCGAACATGCCACAAACTAGCCGAAAATCGTACGATGTACCAGCCGAAAATCGTACGATGTACGATGACTGGAGAGCACGCCTTCCATACACTTTGCGATTATCATACGATCGCGGGATTTCCCTCGAGTAAAGGTATGGGCACCTTTACAGCCATTTGCTTGGGGCAACTGCTTGAGGTACAAGCTGACACAGCGTGGCTCCCGTGCCGGGTAAGCATTCTATCGCCACGGCAACCCTCCGCCAATCACAGCACGCTACTGCCCGGTCCCCGCCCACTTCGCTGGGTTCGTCGGCTGTGAGCGGGAGAGGCAGAGCGTGCGAGAGGGAGGTAATGTATACAGAGAGGGCACCTCTCTATATATTTATTTTGTTATTTTGCCGCCTGATACTACAGTTGTTTATTTTTTTTTCTCAATAATCTACACTGAGTACCTTTTGACAAAGTGAAAACATAATTTTAGAAATGTTTGAAAATGTATGTAAAAGGAAAAACTAAAATATCACATTGGCATGGGTATTCAGACCCTTTGCAACAGCACTTGAAATTTAGCACAGGTGCCTCCCATTTCTCTTGATCATTGCTGAGATGTTGTTTACACCTTGGAGTCCACCTGTGGTAACTTAAATTGATTGGACTTGATTTGGAAAGGAACACGCCTCAAAGCTGACAAAGCATACTGTTTAAGAGCAAAAGCCATGAGGTCACAGGACCTGCCTGCAGAGCTCAGAGACAGGATTATTGCAAGGCACAGGTTTGGGGAAGGCTACAAGAAAATTCTGCTGAGTGTAGTTTAATGAGAAAAAAAAATAATTTAAACAACTGTAATATCAGGCTGCCGCATAACAACATTGAAAAAAAGTGAAGAGGGTCTGAATACTTTCTGAATGCACTATCGATCAAATACCATTGTATAGCACAATCCATGAATGACAACAGTTTTGGACATTCCCACCCTTTATTAGGTTTAAATTTGTGCAAAATAGATACAATGAATTACATTTATGAACAACAGAGGGAATATGTCATTGTTACCAAGCAACCAGTGTATACAATACTATTTCTCTCTCCATTTCTCACTTCATTCACGTGTAGGCAATAAAGGATGTGAAGCGCTACTTCCTCCTAATTTTACACAACTGTGTAGCTAGAATAAAACACAATCATACAACCACCAAATAATCTAATTTTGATTTGTGGATTTTCTCATATGACCTGTAGCTATCAAGTGCTTTCTCTCTCACAATTCTAATAAGCCAATTATTAGCCTCAAAGTCCTATTGAGTTTCTCTTGCAAAGTAAACAGCCTATTTGCCTTTATAAATGTAACTTCTATATTGTTAATGGCTGCTCATTACTCTCCAAAGGCCATGTTATGTTTATGTTTGCTCAGCAGCAGGAAACTTGCATCTTGCAAAGGGAATGTGTTCGGTACAGATCAGCATGTGGTGTAACTTGATGCTTATATTTTATGTACCATAGAAAAATCCGAACACATCAATTCTTACTATTATTGCTTAAGATGCATCAACAACAGTAGTAACATTTACTAAACCCTCCCCCCCATTTCTTTAAGGTGCCCATACACCTTACAATTGTCTGCAGATTTTTTTTTGGTCAGATGGAAAAAGTGCAACAGATTGGCCCAGGTGGAGATTACTCCATCTACACAGTTAAGTGTACATGGAGGAATCTGTTGCATCTTTTCTATCTGACCACAGAAAATCTGCAGATACTTGTAAGGTGTATGGACAGCTTTACACATTCACCCACATTTCTCTTCCACGCCACCAACATAACAGCTTACAAGGTAGCATCATGTACAAGTTAAAATTAATGCTTGATCAGGATGACATCGCTGGACAATGTATTTGCAGTACAAATATTTTATTCAATTTAACACCAAAGTTAAACAAATACACTAGTGCTATGTTCAGCACCAAACATAGTTTGTGCATTATAATTGATGCAGTTAGAGAAAAGTAACACGGAAATCAACCAATGAACTATTGTCATGTTTTATGAGGGCAGAATACTGACAACGAGCTCACACGCATGCACACATGCTTGCTCCAATCTACCTTTCATCCAGTACTCCATATGGTTCTGGTATCTTACTCATGTTTTTCTGACATCCAATACTTTCATGTAAACGTTTCTGATGCATGTATAAGTGACAAATGTAATGCTAACATTTGTATGAGTTCTATGTAATGATTTTGTATAATAAACAATAGCATCACACTTGGCTCACAACCACCTAGCTGGCAGAAATCCTAATGTTTAAGCTGCATATTATAAGCAGACATGAATTTACACAGAACCATGAGCTTTCTGTGTCATATTTAAGACTAGTGTTTTGTTGTTGTATATATTCTGAAAGGCAGTGTGTTTAGTGCAATTAGAACCCTGTCACACCGGTGCAGGAGCTTTCTCAAATCCACCCCAAAGTCTCATTTGTTTTTGCAACTCAACAACAAATGCTTCTCAACTATACAAACTTTAACATTAAAAGACTGTTTCAACATAATTTCAAACAAATCATATAACAAGCCACACTTCCCAGAGAGAATTTCATAGCTTTTTTAAACAGCTTCCATCTGTCTACATCCGACACTATCCCCTGGTTTGCAGGCATCACCCTCAACTACCCCCTTGATTGGTTAACCCTCCACTGCACCTTAAGTGGACTACGATGTAAACAGTGATGGGATATATCTCCCATCCAGCACAGTACACATAGGGTTTGGTTTAATAACGGCAAATAGGCTGTTCCCTTTGCAAGGGAACTTTCATTTTGCAACAGAATTTCTCCTTAGCTTAGTAAATGTGATATTAATTTACTTTGCAAAGAATACCCAAGGAAAATAAAATACTGTTATCTGCTCGTGACTGGATCATAGAAGGCAGCAGAGTTTTATCTCATTCACTAAACTAAAGGGAACATTACCTCTGCAAGGTGAAAATTCCCCTGGGAAGGGAACAACCTATTTGCCTCTAACAAACAAAACCACTGTATATCCAAAACTGGTTTTTGTTTCAGATGTAGGAGGAAATGGTTAAAACCTATACCAATGATTATTAGTGCAGAAATGTAAACACAATGCATATTCATGCAACCAAATCAAAACCACTACATCCTCAGTTTTATAAATGAAATACTTTAAAGGCAAAAAAATGCAATAGAGGAAAAAAAAAAAAGATTTGTACTCAAGAAGAAAAATCTGTCCTATCAGTCTGTCAATTTATTACACAATTATGTGATGATTCATGTGATGATTCATGTTGTGAACTTTTCAGATACAGTGGGCAGCCTTTCATTTCCAGCTGCTTAATATAACAGCTTTATTTTCACAATGCAATAGACTCATAAATTCTGTGCAAAGTTATATTGTTTAAGTAGCAACACTAAATTAGAAAGAGTATGCATGGTGTCAATTTGTTAGAACAGTAAAACTTTTCTTTTAAAGGTCAGAAGACAAAATTAATTTTTCTTTCCATGACGTTCATACTATGCACTTGACAAATTAAAGAGATCACAGGAAGATGACCAGGAATGATAGAAAAGTATTTAGACATAGTGTAAAATATATTTTCCCACATATAAACAACATCAAAAATATATGGTTTAGATTTATATGATTGATGTGTACTTGAGCAATACCTAAAGAAAGATGTACAATTGTTTTCAATAAACAGCAATAAATAGCAGGCAAAATAGAGAAGTTTGATTTAACTAATCTTATAAAAATGTGTTCTTAATAAAGCAGAACTCCAGGATTTGGAGAAGTTAACCAGTGCAGTGGGGCTACCCCCACACTGCAAGGAGTAGAGGCTTGTTTTTTCTAGGGAGTGAAAATAAAGCAGATATACTCACCCAATCCTCAGGCCTGCTTGGCTGCTAGACTGGTCCTTACAGCCTCTTTTCCTCTAAGCTAAGGATCTGTGTATTAGACATGAAGACACTGTGGGGCATACCAAAGCTGGAGCATATGGAGATAGAGGTGAGAGGTCACTGCTGCAGGACTGAAGCTGGGATGAGTATATCCTTTTTATTTCACCCACAGATCAAAAGGAGCAGTTAACCCTCGCAGTGTGGGGTAGCCACATTGCAAGGGTTAACTTTTCAAAATCCTGGAGTTCATCTTTAAACTCTATTTATATGTATAATTTCTAATTATGTATGTACATGTGGTAACCAATATTCACTTCTTGCATATGCCAGCTTTGCGCTACTACAGTGGTTGTGCTTAAAGTGCAACTTTTTTTGTGCGTTGCTCATGGCTCACGGTGGTGAGAACAACCCATTATCACAGCAATCAAATGTTAATCCATTTACCTCAGATGAGATCGAGGCAATTCTCTTTCCTACTGACACTGACAGACTATTTGGCGCAGACACTGCCATAGAACTCTGCAGAGAGATTAAACGTCTGAAGAAAAAGAAAATTGACTTGGAACTCCATGGACAGACCCTCTCGGAATACTACAGAGTGCGCAAAGTCCAGAGGGGCTTTAGGATCACCAATCAACCTACCATAGGTAGGAACAAACGAGAATTCTGTGAAAGATGGTGTAATATTGCCACACAAAACTCGCTAAACTTCATGCTCTTAGTGATCGAGGATGTCAAGATTCAACTCTGCCAAGTCAATGGAGAGGTTGCAGCCCTCGAATCCACCCTGCAAACAATCAGAGAGAGAGAGAGAAGTGCAGTACACATTTATCAGGGAATGATAACAAGATTGTTATCTACACTGATCGGCAGAAGATTTCCAAACGTGATCAATTTTGCCAGGTAAATCTTGACTACCAGGAGGACCGAGTTTACCCGTGGCTCACTGGCGATACTACCAGATGACCAAGGAACTTCAGGAGGAGGCTCAAACCCAGACAGTATCAAAGGAGGAGAGCATCATCCAGCAGTGACCGTCCCACAGAAAATCCATCGACGGACAGTGACTCTAACCATCCGGATATCGCAACACCCGCACAAAGAGAACAACATTTCCCTTTATGCACCCAATTTGAAATCTTCTGCCCCCATGTGCTCCAAGATGGAGACTCTCATAGTTTAGAGTTAGGACCGCACTATAAGAGGTGCCTTGGCACGGCTGTGCGGCTTTCACATTTTCTGCAGAAGACGTGTATCCAAACCTCTGTTATTAACCTTAGTGGTGAGACAAGTTGTTTTACATGCTGGTTTGTGAGTGTGCCATGATACCTTTCTACTGCTTCGCTGACCGTACCTGTCACCCTGGCATGAGTTTCCTGGCCCGTTCGGCATTTGTCTCCCGAGTAAGATTTTCGACTGGTTTTCGAACATGCTCCTTAGACAAAAGATGTGCGACCGTACACTAAAAACGGTTGCACGCCTTCCATACACATTGCGATTATCGTACGATCGCGGGATTTCCCGCGATTATCGTGCAATAATCGCACAGTGTATGGGCACCTTAAGGCAAATCTGCCAGCAATAGCTCTCCATGGTGATTAAACTGTGTGTAAACACATTTTCAGAACTGAGAGGGTTAAATGTAAAACATTAAAACCATGTTGTTTATAAATTACTTACTAAAAGGGTTAAATGTAACACATTTAACCACACTGTTTATGAACTAGTCTAATACATATTTGTCTCACTAATACTTTCAGGTTTCAGTGATGTTCAGATTTATAATTAGTATAAATATGGGGAATAATGTCACAGGGAATGTCTTACCCCATGTCCTCGGACTGTAAAGTGGGCTCCATGGTTTGGCTAGTGGTGGAGATGACTGCATAATCTACACTCTTGTGACACCACATCTCTGATCTTCCCTCAGAATCCACATCTTGATAAGTGTCCTACAGCATCCTGACCATGCTTGAGAGGAGGAAACTGAAGAAGGGCCCACAGAAACTGAATTACTTAAATCCAAAAGTAAAGAGCAGTGTATCACCACTTGGGCAAGTACATGTATTGGAGAAACATTCCCCCGACAATCAATCTACCCATAGCCCAGCTAAGCAGTACCAGAGGAAGGGTTAGAGTTGCACAGGGATGGTAGCAGGTAAGTCCCTGGCTTCAACCTCACCTGCAGGCCTCACATTGGTATTTGTCTAAAATGATTATGAAAATAGATCTAACAGCACAAGATATTTGGCATTGGATAAACCATTTAGAAACCATAATGGCTAAATTCTTGCCCACCCGTTATTAACTTGTGGAATCACATAAGGAACATGACTGTAATCTTCAGTGAATAAAAACAAAATTAGCAGACTTTGAGGAAAGATCCAAAAGAAACTATATTCTGACCTATCTCAATTCAATATACAAATCAGTCGTAAGCTTCTTTTCTTGACTTAAGCCATCAGAAATCAACAGATTTTATACCAGTGGGCATACTCTACAAAATTGATAATCACAAAACAGGGTAAAGTTTCTACTGAGTCTATTCTGGAAGTGCAAATAAAACTGATGAAACTAGTATATCCTACCGGAGAATGCTCCTCCTTCTGAGAAAGCCTTACTAAAAAAGGTGCTATCTGACTGGACCTGAACCACATTATCTACATTCCTTGCAGGGAACCTCAGGGCATATTAGGAAGGCATACTAGACTAGGCACTAAAATATATTCTTTACTGGCTAACATGTTTGTTCCCTAGTTGCTTACCATGTTCTCTGGCTTTTCTTAATGTTTACTGTTTTCTTTTTATTAAGTAACCAGAACTAGTGGAACTGCCTATTTTTTCCTTTTCGTTTCAATGCATTGTGGACACATACCCTCAACTGCTTTACTTGCTTCTGTGGACGCCTTCTTTTATGGAACTTCCTTTCCTCTACAGTTTGGTTCCTGAGACCACTCAGGTACTGTTGATTACGTTGAAAAAATTGATACCACGTCATACCAGGATGTAGCAGAGGACTGAGACGCTTGTATTTTACCGGCCGGATTTTTCGTTTTAAACTGTGAGTCACTTATGTTTTTATTAATAAACGTTTATGTATACTGCACCATGAGGAGATTTCCTTTTTAATTATATAAATCGCATTGGACGCAAACTGTTGATTACGTTAATGACACAAACTGCCCACAGCAGTTATTGCACTATGGAAGGTGATTACATTTATATATTTTAATGCAAGAGGACTTATTAGTCCCTATAAAAAGCCTTGTTTGTGCGATAGAGACATTTCCCTGCTCATGATATTCTGAAACCTCAGTATGAGATTGTGCCTTACATCTATACTGCAAATGCTTCATGGATGAAATGTGGAGTCCTGATTGCTATTAAAAAAATAGAATGATGATATCTATACTCTATGTTAATGATTAAACCCCAACAAGGGGCAAGCCTGGTTTCAAAATGGGGCCCTTAGATTGGAAGTGATTTTAACATCTCCCCTGAACAACATATAGACACAACACCTAATCATGTAGACCCCAACCCTCTTTACATTAACTCTTTCACGAACAGGACTTGCTCAATGCTTGGAAGTTTATGCATATTGCTGAAAGAGACTTTTCTATAACTGACAGCCGGCATCCAGTGTTAAGTCTAGAAGGTTTGATGCTTTCACAAAGAGCTTCATAGGAGGAGGCTGGGAAAGCAAAAATAAAAACATGATACTTCCATGTTGTGTTTACATTGGGAGTGTATTGACATCATGAGACATATAGAAATGAACAGCTGTGTGCAGGTATACACCAGTACTTGTGTATATCATATGGGCATATAAGAATCTCCCCAAAAACAAAAAGCCCATATGCTGTATGCGCGTATAGAAACACAGACTTCTGCATTTAGTGAATATTTCCATACACTATATGAGTGTTTATGCAAGTGCTGGAGTATACCCGCATACAGTAGGCAAAGCCATTGATTTCTAAGGGCGACTGCATGCAGCACTTCTGCTTCCCGGTAACTTTTACGTTGTGCGGAAAAAAATGTACATGTGCATGACGCGTAATAAAATTATTCCCTCTCCAGATTAATCTCAGCCATGACATTGGATAATCTGGATGACATTTGCATTCACTGCACAAGCTTCACATGTGAACATAAATGCAGGGTTATTTAAATCTTTAGCAAATGCAAACCTGTGAAAAGTCACCATTGTGCTAATTCATGCCTTCATTAACCTGACTAAGGGGTCTATTCACGAAGCTGCCGAAGGATCTGGCCATAGCTTTGGCCGATCCTTCGGCTAGCTTCGGCCCCAGGACCCCTTCGGTTCAGTAGAACCGAAGGGGTGCTGTACGGGCTATTCACAATAGCCCGTACAGCTCCCGATCATGGCCGAGCGGCTCAGCCGAGCCGGACACATATGCATCGGCTCGGCTGAGGCGCGCTGAAAGCCGTAGCCTGCTCCTGACAGGAGGGCGGAGCCAGCCATGATCTTACGGCTGGCTCCGGCCACTTGCAGTGAGATCAGCGTCACTGGTTAACTGCTAACCAGGGACACTGATGTCCAAACAGCAAACTCTCCCTGGCGCCCCGGGAGTCCCCCGCTCCTGGCCACCAAGGAGAGAAACAGTGCTGTGTCTTTTTTTGTTTATTCTGACACGAGCATGTCAGAATAGAAAAAAAAAAGATTTTTCTCATTGAAAAGCATTGGGACATTACTATTGGCTATTTCAATTTGCAATAGCCACAACAGTAAACTAGCATTATAGTGTTTTCTTAAAGTTACTCTGACAATTTAAGCAAACCATTTTTTCTCAATGTAGCTCTCTGAAAGTAACACATTCCAGCACAACCTCAGTGCGCTAAGAATGTACATTGAGCTGCTCATGCAGCTCAGCACACATTGTCACTTATCTACCACGTATCTCACATTTTATTTAAAACATTTTTTTACATATTCCTTCTGGATAGAATAGGAAGAATTCAATACCCCTGCCAGCTTATTTGTTGTTCTCTGTGACCAATTGAGCAGATTTCACTCCACTTTCTGTCCCAGAAACTCAACAGAAAGGAAATCTCTACAAAATGAAGGGAATCCCCCTTTACACAGTTGTCACTGGAACAGGTACTTACCCCTCAACTCTTTTTTCTGTTGAAAAATGTAAATGTTTGGATTACTTGTCATTTTCTGTTCCAGTGATGAAGGTCCCTAGAACAATTAGAAAGGGGAAATCTACCTGGCAAAATCACAGATAGTAATAAAAGCATGACTGATATCATGTCTCCTATGATATAAAAAAGGAATTAAAATAGAGGGTTATTCACTAACGAGCCAAAGGATATGGCAGTAGCTTCGGCTAATCCTTCAGCTCAAGTCGACCACTGGAGCCCTACGGTTCAGCTGAACCTAAGGGCTACTGTTTGGGCTATTCACAATAGCTTGTACAGCAGCTGAAGGCAGCCTAAAAGCTCAGCCAACACGGACACACATGTCTTGGCTCGGCTGAGCTGAACACACAGCCAAAGCAAGGAGAACGGGCTGCCAAACCATTTTCTAATTAAACTCTGCTCACTACCTTGGAGGTAGTGAGCAGAATAATCAAGCCAAATGCCGCTCGGCAGCATTCGGCTATTCACTCATTGCTATTTGACCCCTACAAGATTAGGAGCGAACAGCAGTGAGTGAACTGCCAGAGGTTGGGCGGTTGAGTCGAATTAGTTATTCACTATGGCTCAGCATGCTAAGCATGTTTGGCTGAACCTAAGGGAGCTGAAGCCAGCCAATGTATGGCTAAAAGCAGCTGTACAGGGCTCAAGTGAATAGCCGAACGGCGTTCAGCTCACTTAACTTCGGCTCGGTTATTCACTTGGCTGCCTTCAACAGCTTCGTGATTAACCCCCATAAAGTTTTGGCTATACATAGTGGCTGATTTACTATGGAAATGAGAATCCTCATGCAACAAATTGTGCGACTATTTACAGTTATCCAATCATGTTATACGAAAATTCCTGTTTACTTATTTCATCTGCAGATGATTGTAAATTCATGAACAGGTTTTTACTTTTCATGAGATTGCATAAACTAAGTTTTACTCATACAATTTATTGAGTGAGGAGTCTCAGCTCCTTTGGTAAATCAGTCTCATACACTTTAGGAATGTTTCAAGCTCTGAAGTTTTTATTGCTGTCTGTCTATCCTTTTTGGGGAGATGAACCCCTCTATTTGATTATTGTTACAAAGATAAAAAGGAGCTGAAATCCAAAATGCAGGGGTCACCAGAGGTAAGGAAGAATCATCAAATAGGGACACATATCCATGTGACAGCTGTCTAAGGTAGGAATTCCCCTTATTTTTAAAATGTCCTTTTTTATTTTCTGGTCCCTGTGAGAAACAGGCAGCAAAATGTAACTATACAGTAGCTTTATAATAAGAAACACTCTAGCCTTACTATTCAGCATATTCCTGAGAGTAAAGGCCAAGATAAATGTATATGTTGTATGGAGACCATGTGAATATGTGGTAATAATTATATATAGACACACAAGTAATAAAGGCTACTCACTGAATAAACTATATTAGTATTTGTTTTCACTTTATCATTGCACATCATATATACCTTACATATCATATATACATCAGTTGGTGTCACCTCTTTAAGTGCCCCTGGTGGTTTCATTCTGCTGTTAATAATATTCTTACAAAACGGAACCCCATTTTTAGATTCTCTATTTGTGGTAGGATTTGTTATTCAGTTTATATTTTTATATATATTTTGATTTGTGGTTATATAACTATTTTATTTGGAAAGTGTCACTATTAACATTATTATTGTCTATGTATAGCTTTAAAGAGCTCCGTTATACAATTTCTTAATTCAGCATAGAGTTATTAGAGATGTTTGCAGTGCTGACCAATTCAGCACTGGGTGTACTTTTGATGTCATGAGATGTAAACTGTTTGTTTGCTTGTATTTTGTACTCCTGAAGGGGGAAGGATATTTGCTCTGAAATTAATCAAGTTTTAATAAAGAATGTTTATCTGTTACTAATTGGATCTTAAGTGGAATTTTATTGCAGTTAATCCTATCCTTGTGATTGCACTTACAAGTGCTATTTGTCATGGATCTTAGTACCTGGCACCACTGACAGGTTAGCCTTTTTGTGTACACATGCAGCCCTCCCTCTAATTAGATCATGCACTTCGATAAGATCTCCTTCTATCTCTATTAGGAGTTATTGCTGAATACATCAGCCTGTATTGCTGAATACATCAGCCATAATTGCAGATTATGTCCCCTTAATATGGTGGTGCACCTTGGTGTTATCCCAGTCAAAAAAGGAGGTGAGTATATAACATTTACTGAAATTTGATTATGATTTTAAGGTGCCCTTAAATATGCTATTGTCCCTTTTCTTGTAGCACAACAAAAAAAACTTGACGGGTTTTAACCCTTGACTTTCTGCCAAAAGTTAAAATAAAAAGCTTTGCTTTCATATATACTTCAAGTTACTTCTGAAACTGATGGTTTTATTATGACTTACATTCATATAAATAGAACAATTAAATAGGTCATTCTATCAAGTAGCTCAGGTATCCCTGCACCCCTTTGCCTTTACATTACATATTTTAAGTCTGGAAGGCTGCTGAGTAACTGATGGACGGGGAAGCAGAAGGAGGGGATCTTTTGAAAAAAAATGACTTAAGTTAATTAAATGCAACCTTACCTGCAGCTACAGGGGCCAGAGATGACTTGTTATATTGAGAACATAAGGAAGTGCATAATCATAACATGGGCACATGCATGGGCATCATGCACAGCATTTCACAGCATGGTAATTCTCCATCATTGCCTAACACTGATGGCTCAGCAAAAGCCCTTATAAGCTTAGTAAACCAGGTCCTTGATATCTCTGAACATCTTTAATCATTTCACCAATAGGTCCTTTTTTATATGGATATTATGATCATTACCTAAAATGTAGCTGTCACAGCTGCTACAATTTGTTGTCATTATTTATTAAAGGCTGGTACACACAAGTGATTTATTGTGCGGATTGAGCCGTGCGATATTGTGCAAAATACCAATTTACATGAAAGTCAATAGAGGCTATTTGCACCTTTCCATTTTGTCACGCGTGCAAAATCACGCAAACAGGGGCAGGAGCTATTTTCAGGCAGCTGTTGCCTGGTTTGGGTCCTGTAGACATCTCTATGCATTGAAAACCATGCAACAACTGTGCGGTTTCCTTAGCAAAACTACACAAAACAAAACTGTGCGACGACCGTGCGAAAACAGCTCACCTGCGCAATTGCCTAGGTGTGAACCTAGCCTAAGTCTCTAAAGCTCTTTTAAAATAATATTGATTTGTTTACAGAAAAAAAGATAACCAAAGTTTGCTTGTTGTAATTGCCTACTTTGTACCTTTTATGTTGATGTAATCCCAAAGACAACTGTCTTTCTAGTTCACATATTTTGCTTTTTTTATTTTTGCTTTTTAAAGTTTGCAGTATTAATCCTCTTTCATGTATCTCTGTGGTTTCCAATTTGTTTATCACTAGGAAATATCAACAGTGTCATATTCTTTATAGATACTGAATCTGCTATGTATACAAGGAACAATAAAATGTGTTTCTTCAAAGCATTCAGTGATTTTAATATATTCTTGTCTTTGTAGGTATTATACAACTAGAATTTTTCAGAAAATGTCTCAGTTTATAATGTAAATAGTGCAGGTTTGTTTGACAGCATATGTTAAAATGACTAAATAAACCATTAAAACTAACATTTTTTAACAATATTCTTGTCAGGAGAATACATTAATTTGCATGAAATTATGCAGCGTTTCTATTCTACAATTCATTGATTTATTGTTTACATTGTAGTGGTAACAATTCCTTACACAAAGGTGTCAGAACAATTCTCACAAATGTAAATTAGATACAGAAAGAATATTTTCAGAATACAGGGGACTGTTATAACATTATAAGAGTTTATTGGATTAAATGTACTAATAAATCACTAAAACTATAGATCTGCTAACAGATCGACTTGGTCTGTTTTCTGCAGGAAGCACTGGGTAGAGGAACATCTACCCCCATATTGCTTGCAAATTTTTAGTCCAGCAATTAAAGGGAGAACAGTAACCAGGATTGCGGACAGATTGATGACCAATATAATGGGGCTTTCTGACCCTGAATGTAAGGGGACTCACTGACCACCAATTTAAATGGCATACTGACCATTAATTAGGGGACATACTGACCCTCAACATACAATTACCCTTACACCTGACCACTGCACTCCTCATCCTTTGATGTGCAATTATGTAGTCATAATCAATGCACTTTGACCATTGCACTCTTTGTGCTGTGTTCTACATTACATAGTCCTGACCTTTGCACTCCATATGCTATGTTGTTTATTGCAAATTCCTGAATGCTATACTCTATACACTACATAGTTCTGATTGGTGCACTTTATATAGTACAAAGTCTTGAATAGTGATAAGAGAACCAAGCAACATTATGTTTGCTGAACATTCGTTGACCACTTGAAAAACTCAGCAAACCCTGAACATTGCAATCAAATTCCATTGAAGTCTGTGGGAGCTAAAACTTGCAGTTTTTTTCAGCCTTCTTTAAGGACATTTTTCAATCTTTGATTAAAAAAGACATGAGTGGGGGGGCGTGACCGGCTGCCAAAGAAGATGGCCGCTCACTGAAACCGCTCCGCTTCAGAGCCCACTCAGCGACACTGACCCAGCAACAAAATGGTGACTCATACAACGCTCTCTTACAAGATACACCCGACTCTCATCTCTGATGCCTAGGCGGGGGAAATCACGTGGTCAGCCGCAAAAAACTCAAGGACTTTTTTCCGGCGACCCGATCAGGAGGGGGTCAAGAAGGTGGAGAGTCCATGTGCTCTGGATCTCCAAGAAAAAGCTCCCCGGCTTCTGTGGACACACAAAGGGACAGCCTGCAATCAGCAGACCTTCCCTCACATCTAGGACATGGTGAGTTCTCCCCACCTCACACACCTACCTCTCGTAGCCCTGCTAAAACCAAATGGTCTAGAGGAGACAACAACAATAGGCCTGAAGGGGTTGAACACAATGCATCCCCTTCATCATCTTCCCTACAAGTGCCAGCTATAGATATGAAAGACATGCTTTCATCACTACACTCCTTCTCCTGAAGAAGCGCCGTTCTGGCGTGAAACGCGTAGAGATCTATGATCATCGCAGTACCACCCATCTATGTGATTCCACCTGAGGTTATGTGCTATATTGTCTAAAGGGATTGTATTTCTTTTTTTGATCACAATATTGTCCATATATATGGTATTACCCGTTTGTACTGACTATGTCATAATCATGTTATTGGATTCTGTAATCATGTTTACCATAACCTCTCTGGTGGAAATGGATGAGTGTTAGGAGGTTTTCATCATGTATCTTGTTCAATTTTATAAAATACACCTACCTTTTTAACCTTTTGTACAAATAAACAATATATTTTATGATATATATATAGATAGTATTTTTGTGTCTCTTTGGACTTGCCAATTGGTCCCTATAAAAATTTTTTCATTACCTTATCGGGGTTGGCACCCTAATACTTAGGGTCTGTACACCATAAACTTACCTTGTTCTTTCCTTTATAAGGGCTGGTATATGGAGCTTATACAAAGCCCTACTTTTCATAGTTCACCAGGAACACTGTTCTGGTTGTTGTTACTGTTGTTTACCTTCCCCGATGTCTGCAGCAAAGGCTGCACGTGTATATCGGATTTGTTACCTGATGTGTTTTTACGAATTGGATTTTCTTTTTTTAATTATTTTTCTTTTTCTATCTTTGTTTTTTTTGCAAGCCAGTCATTTAACACCAGTTTTGAAAGTCATGCTGCTATCGTTATTATTCTGTGTTTATCTTCTGGATTCTCCCAGCCTTTCACTTCCTCAGATAGAATCTGTATCGACCTCTTGATGGGAGTAGCTCCTAACACAGCATTTTTGTGGTTCCATGCCTACTAATGTGGTTTCCATCAACGCCAAAGGTCTGAATAACCTTTTCAAGAGATCAGCTTTATTGAAGGAGGCAAAGTCACAAAGAGTGGGCATACTCTATGTAGCAGTTGATCTAACTGTTGAATGACATTCAGATTATGGAACAATGTAATCAGCAAAGTCCTTCACACAGTTCAGCCTCTCAATTGCTAGATCTTAGGCAGCAATTTAAGGGGCTATTTCTGCATCAGTATGAACATTCTTTAAAAAGACTGCAGGCAGATTATTATGCCCTGCACAATAAAGCTGGGTTGTTTCTTGCTAAGAAGCTGAAGCTAGATCCATTGAATGCATGTGTGATCCCTTTGCGGGTGGTACAGAAAAGGAATATATCATTCCAAAGCAATCTCTAATATCTTTAAAAAAAAGTATGAGAATCTATACAACCTTAACTCCAATCCTTCTATTCCACAACCTACATTGTCCTCAATTTCCACATTCCTAGACACACTTGTCCTACCTGCTCTGACCACGGATGACATGGCTGCTTTATCAAAACCATTTACTAGGCTGTAAATAGATAAGACCATAGATTCCTTACCGACACAGAAATACCCAGGTACAGATGGGGTACCCAATGAATACTATCAGACGTTTAGGGCCACTCTATCCCCTTATCTAGCAGAAATCTTTAATGTCGCTATGTCCTCTGGATCCATGCCTTCAGAAATGCTTTGAAGTGTTATTTTACTACTTCCTAAACCAGGCAAGGTCCCCTCATCACCAAGCAAATATAGGTCAATCTTTTTTCTAAATTCCAATGTACACCAAAACTAAAGCTAATAGATTGTTTACCATCCTCCCTAGACTTATACATGCGGACCAAGTAGGATTCGTCAAGCGGCATCAAGCACCAGTCGGAACCAGATGAATATTTAACATCTTGCGCCATGCTGAAGTCTCAAAAGAGCAAATGACCTTCCTTTCACTGGATGCAGAGAAGGAATTTGATAGGATACATTGGGGCTATCTCAGGTCTACATTATCTAAATTTGGTTTCTTTGGGGCTATACTGTAGGCAATCCTAGCCTTATATTCCAATCCAACAGCTTTTAAAATTACAAATGGGACTCATCAGGGGTGTCCTCTGTCCCCCATTATTTTTGTTTTATTGATGGCACCATAGTGGGTATAATGAGATCCGATCCTCACATACATGGTGTCAATATTGGATCACAATATCATAAGATCTGAATTTTCGGTGATGGCGTAGTTCTTATTTTGTCACATCCATTGACTTCACTTTCCCACAACCATAATCTCTTAGAACTATTTGGGGCTATCTCATACCATAAAGTAAATGAGATAAAAAATCACACCTGTTAGGAATTAATATCCCTCAGGGCTTACAACACAACATTCGCTCTGTGTTTCCATATAGTTGGTCCCCACTGTCATTTCCATATTTAGGGACACAGATTCCAAATTCCTCTTCACAGTCCTATGACCTTAATTCCAAAGCAATCTCTAATATCTATATATTCCAAAAGATATTAAAGCTTTGGCAGTTCGTAAATTTACGGGTTTATAGAAGGATATCAGCTTTTAAGATGAGGGTCCTACCTAAGATTCAATATATCTTTATATTTTTTTTTATCTTATTGTTTATTTTTTATAATTTGTTTCTTATTTTTTACTTTTTAATCACCTAATCA